>NC_069503.1:868295597-868595597 GCF_027579735.1 Bombina bombina | reverse complement strand
GACTTTATGACATTGTTAAAAAGTTCTGTTTAATACATTTCTATCGCCTACCAAGAACTGTACTGGTGTGTCAATTTTAGGAAAAGTCAGGAGAGATTAATACAAAGACCAAACCAGATGATCCATGTACATAAATCACTTGTATGTTTTGTTTTTTAAAGCAAAAGCTGTATGCATGGCTGGTCTTATTTGGTTCCTGTATGTATGTATTTGTATCTGTGTGTGTGATTTGCACCCATGAAGATTATGGGTTGTGTGTGTGTATTTGTTCTGTATACATAAAGAAAATGTATACATGTATAGTGATATTTGCTGTATGTATTTTGTGTGTTTGTGTATAGTGTTTATGTATAACTGTTTTGTATTGTTTTGTGTGTATGTATTTGTTTTTTTGTCTATGTGTGTATGTGAACCAGTGTTTGTCTGTGTGTTCCTTTAGAGTTTATTTTTATATTCTTATATGCTGACAGATATAATTTCTGTTTAATCTGATAAATGAACTTGCATGCAATAGTCATTTTAGCTGGAGTTAGATAGTAGTATGTAAAGCAGATTTTATCCTAGAATGATATTAATTTGATAGGATCCGTGATCTGTAAACCATTGGTTATCTTGGTCTCTCCTGATAAGGAAAAAGTGCTGAGGATTTCCAGTTGGTGAGCACATTTGGGCAGAATCTTTCACACGTCACAAATTGCAGATGGGAGGCAGTGATCTTGAACACGCAGTCACATTGCCGTGACCATCTGACACCTTCCATTTAGAAAAATAATACTTTCCTCTCAGTACACACTCCCTGCTGCATCCAGCACCAAAATTATGCCTGGGAGAGCTGTTCTTCATAGACTACAGTGTTAAATATTTTTTATGCTGCTTTTAGAAGATTCTTGGGGCACAGTCACCTTCCTCATCCACAGAATTCATGAAAGTGGGATCAAATAAAAAAAAATGTTTTATTAAAAGATATGACAGGCTTATTTAGCAATGCATGCAATTAATAACAGTCTATTTGCAGTATATGTTTGTGACTGTCACTTTGATATTTGTTGCTAGCAGAAATGTGTAATGTGAGCTTTGCTGCAGAATACACACATTGCAGCAGTGATGATAAGCAGAAATGTGTTTTAAAATGAACAAATCAGCAATATGCATGTACACGTGTGGGTGTATGTGTGCGCGTGTGTGTGTGTGTGCGCGTGGGCGCATGCATGCATGCACATGTATGTTAACATTAAAACTTCATTATTTATTCAAGAAAAGCCAAGATTGCTTATGAAAAGCAAAATCTTCAATAACCTTATAAATGTTATCAGTTTTGAAATCACACACAACATCATCACTGGACAAAAGGTATTAGCAATAATAAACAGTACAATAAGAAACAGTACAATAATAAACAGTACAATAATAAACAGTACAATAATAAACAGTACAATAATAAACAGTACAATAATAAACAGTACAATAAGAAACAGTACAATAAGAAACAGTACAATAAGAAACAGTACAATAATAAACAGTACAATAATAAACAGTACAATAATAAACAGTACAATAAGAAACAGTACAATAAGAAACAGTACAATAATAAACAGTACAATAAGAAACAGTACAATAAGAAACAGTACAATAATAAACAGTACAATAATAAACAGTACAATAAGAAACAGTACAATAAGAAACAGTACAATAAGAAACAGTACAATAATAAACAGTACAATAAGAAACAGTACAATAAGAAACAGTACAATAATAAACAGTACAATAATAAACAGTACAATAATAAACAGTACAATAAGAAACAGTACAATAAGAAACAGTACAATAATAAACAGTACAATAATAAACAGTACAATAAGAAACAGTACAATAAGAAACAGTACAATAAGAAACAGTACAATAATAAACAGTACAATAAGAAACAGTACAATAATAAACAGTACAATAAGAAACAGTACAATAAGAAACAGTACAATAATAAACAGTACAATAAGAAACAGTACAATAAGAAACAGTACAATAAGAAACAGTACAATAATAAACAGTACAATAAGAAACAGTACAATAAGAAACAGTACAATAAGAAACAGTACAATAAGAAACGATATAAACTCATATTATGAGGACATTAAATACTTAGATTAAATTAATAATGTGTTTAGCATGAACAAGTAAAATAAGTAGAAATCAATCATTTTAAGTCAATTTAATCATTTGAATGTACTGAAAACATCTTAGGATATATGATGTGTATAGCATGCTGCGTTTTCTTTCATAGTTTATTTTGTATCTAGAGAAAGTGCACACTCATTTTGTACAACCTAACAACCAATATTAATTATATACTGTATATTCAATTTTAAGTAATAGGTTTTTTTATTATGACATATATTTTAAAGAAATTGTAGACACCAGTAATATAAAAATATAATTTCCAGTAATATAAAAATGTAATTTATTTAAACTGCCTTTAAAATATCTAAAAATTATTCTTTATTCAACAAAAATATTACATTTTAGTAATACTACCAGCATGCAAAAGTTTGAACTATTAAAGAAAAATGTTTTTACAATTCATATTTAAATCATTTTTTTTTTATTATTACCTTGATGATGTAGTGGTTGACAATTATGTCATGATGATGTCATATTATGTCATGTGTATTGTCATGCGTGACGTCTTATTATTTTCTTTGGGACACTATTTTGTCTTTTGGTATATTTTTTGCTTTTTATTAAAATACTATTCCTTTAACTTGCAGTTTCTAAAGGCCTATAGAAGCCTCCAAAGAGGTCATTATTGCAACTTTCATTCAAAACTATTCAACCATTTTCTCTGTAGTTGTGACAAAAATGACAGAGGGGTAACAAAATAATCAGCCTTTTTTTTTTTTTTTTTAAACTTCAATATATTAAAAACTATTCTACCAATCAAACAATCATATATTTGAACAACCAATAGGTACCTTGCAATCAACTTCAGTGATCGTATGAAGAGGACGCTCCGCGCAGGATGTCATCACCGGTCCTGGATAGCTCTGCGCTGCCGGGATGAAGATGTCGCCGCCTGGATGAAGACTGCTTGCCGCCTGAATTCAGGAATCTTGAGTAGATATTCTGGGGTTAGTGTTAGGTTTATTTTTTATTTTTTGGGGTGTTTTTTTTTTTAAGATTAGGGCTTTGGGCACTGTAAAAGAGCTGAATGCCCTTTTAAGGGCAATGCCCATACAAATGCCCCTTTATGGGCAATGGGTAGCTTAGATTTTTTTTAGACTTAGGTTTTTTATTTTGGGGGTAGGTTGGGTGGGGAGTTTTACTGTTGGGGGGACTTTGTACTTTTTTGTGTGTAAAAAGAGCTTTTTAACTTGCAATGCCCTACAAAGGCACCTTTTAAGGGCTATTGGTAGTTTATTGTAAATTAGGGGGTGTTTTTATTTTGGTGGGCTTTTTATTTTTATAGGGCTATTAGATTAGGTGTAATTGTTTTTATTTTTGATAATTTCATTTATTTTTTTGTAATTTTAGAGTTTTTTTATTTTTCGTATTTTTAGTGTTTATTATTTATGTTAGATTTTTAATTTTTTTTCGTAGTATTAGGATTTTTTAAATTTGTAATTTAGGTTTTTTATTTTTTCGTAGTGTTAGTTTTTTTTTAATCATGTAATTTAGGAATTTTAATTTTTTTATTTTATTAGAATAGTAATGTTAGGTTAATTTATAGTTTAATCTTAGTTTTTTTTTTTTATTTAACAGGTCAATTTTTATTTATTTTCAGTTAGTTATATTGTAACTTTTAATTTAAAGTTATGGGGGTGTTAAGTTTAGGGGTTAATAGTTTAATTTAGTGTTTTGCGATGTGGGGGGCCGGCAGTTTAGGGGTTAATAGATTTATTTTATTAGTTACGATGTGGGGGGCTGGCGGTTTAGGGGTTAATAGGTTTATTTAGTGTTAGGGTGGCAGATTAGGGGTTAATCATTTAATTTAGTGTCAGCGATGTTGGGGTGCTGTGGATTAGGGGTTACTAGATTTATTTAGTTTTAGCGATGAGGGTGGGTCGCGGATTAGGGGTTAATAGGTTTATTTAATAGTTGTGATGTGGGTGGGCGGCAGATTAGGGGTTAATAGGTGTAATATAGTATTTGCAATGAGGGAGGGTGGCGATTTAGGGATTTATAGGTAGTTTATGGGTGTTAGTGTACGTTGTAACATTTTAGTTATGAGTTTTGTGAAACATTTTTGTTTTGCAAAATCCATAACTACTGGTCTCAGATAGCGTAATGGGTTGTGTCGGAATAGGCTGTAACGCAAGGATTTTAGCCGGACGGCACTATAGAAAATCCCGCACTCAAACGGCATTTTTTGAGTACGGAATGTAGGGTTGCGTTAAGGCTAAAATGCTTGTGTTACAGCCTATACTGTCGCGACTCATAATATGCGTAACCGGCCATTCCACACGCAATGGCCATGTTAGTGTACTTTGTGAAATTTTAGTTATGAGTTTTGTGAAACATTTTTGTTTTGCAAAATCCATAACTACTGGTCTCAGATAGCGTAATGGATTGTGTTGGTATAGGATGTAACGCAAGGATTGAGCCGGACGGCGCTATAGAAAATCCAGCACTCAAACGTCATTTTTTGAGTGCGGAATGGAGGGTTGCGTTAAGGCTAAAATGCTTGTGTTACAGCCTATACTGTCACGACTCATAATATGCGTTACCGGCCATTTCACAAACAATGGCCAATTTTTCAGCTGTATAGCCGTACCGGACCGTAACGCAAAACTCGTATTCTAGGCCTTTGTTTGCTGTAATGTAACATAAACAGATAGGGCTAGATCGGTATTTTGCGCTCCTGCTTCTGTGTTAACTGTGCTAAAAGTATGTTTTTTTTGCCCGCCTCAGGTAGCGCATGTATTACAAGTTGAAAGTAAAGCATTTTTGCACAAGCGCTAACCTGACATGCACAAAAAGCCGAAGTTAGAATATTGCGACCGCGTAAACTTATTCCCCCATAGAAGTCAATGGAGCCAAAAAAAATTGAAAAAAACCTTACACACTTCATCGCGCACAAACCCGAATGCATTTTCTAAAGTGCACTAATGCGACATGAAAATATGAATATTTCACATTCCAATGTTCTTCACATAAAGAATGTGTTCTATATATTCATAAATACATATATCTACATATATCTGATGGTATTTTGGTAAAATATATATCTATACCTATTATAGATATAAACAGATATATATATAGGAATATCTATTTAGAAAAACGTAGAACATATTCTACTATGTGAAGAACAAGTTACCTGATTAACCCCTTCATTCCTGAGAATAACAGAAGTGTGGTGTGCAGCTACAAAGAATTTTACATATTTACAGTAAATACATAGTTAAAGGGACACTAAACCCAAAATTTTTCTTTTGTGATTCTGATAGAGCACGAAATTTTAAGCAACTTTCTCATTTTCTTCATTCTCTTGGTATCTTTATTTGAAATGCAAGAATGTAAGTTTAGATTTTTGGTGAACAACCTGGGTTGTTCTTGCTGATTGGTAGATAAATTGATCCACCAATAAAAAAGTGCTGTCCAAAGTCCTGAACCAAAAAAAATCTTAGATGCCTTCTTTTTCAAAAAAAGATAGCAAGATAACAAAAAAAAATTGATAATAGGAGTAAATTAGAAAGTTTCTTAAAATTGCATGCTCTATCTGAATCACAAAAGAAAAAAATTGGGTTCAGTGTCCCTTTAAACACTTCATTAAAAATGAATATTGCATAAATATAATTTTCCATGTTTGCATCTACTTGACTGCAAAGGGCTCCATTGCACTCATATATACTGTATGTCTTTTTTTCAGAAAAAGCAGACACGCGGCTTTGCAGCTGTGCTCCACACTTCTGTTATTCCCAGGAATGAAGGGGTTAATCAGGTAGCTTGTAAGGTTATTTTTAACTGTAGTGTATTACCCTTCCGAACAGCTCTTCCCCACCCTCCACCCACACTCATCCTTACCATATTAGGTACTGGCAGACAGTCGGCCAGTTTGCAGGTTATGGGTTATTTTTCATTATGATTATTATTTTTCTGCAGTGTAGTGATCATCCCAATCCTCCCACCTCCATTATCTTTCCCAAACAGCTCTCTAACCCTCCCCCTTCCACTAATGAGGGTCATCTTTGGTACTGGCAGCTGTCTGCCAGTATCTAATGTATAAAAAAAAATCTCATATATATATTAGTAGTTTTGGGATCCTAGCACTTACTGTATTAATGAATTGCCTGGGTGCTCTCTATGGTAGATAAGCAGAAACTTCAAGGAAAGATGAATCACTCACAGGACTTAGTAAACATAAGTTTTATTAGAATTTCATCAACAAAGGTTCATTCAACGTTTCGGTCCTCACAGGGACCTTTGTCAAGACTGTATCGTAATCCGTATATGTACAATATGTTCAGCGGTAAATAGGCATTCTATATTTTATTGCGCATTGTTTTATTGCGCTTCGCAGATATTGCTTTTGTACAAATTGAAGGTTGGTGGCAACCCTGTGTCAAGCAAGTCTATCGGTGTCAGTTTTCCAACATATATACACATATATACACATATATACACATATATACACATAAAAACACATAAAAAAACATAAATAAACATGTATACATATATATATATACACACCATACACTTATACACACACAAAAATATATTCACACGACCAGCAAAAAGTTTGGCGCACTGAAAGCTTAGATGATGGTTAGCATTTTTTAGCAATAAAGTATCTTTTAATTAAGGTATGTACATAGTTTTTCTTTTAAACTATTGCACATATAATAGACTATTGTATAGTGTAAACATAACTTTTATATACCCTGGGAAACAAACAAATAAGTGTGACTCACTTTATTGCTACATTTGCTTTATTGCGGTGGTCTGGAACCAAACCCGCAATATCTCCGAAGAACGCCTGTATATTATATACAGGCTTGCCTCAGAGATATTGGTTCCAGACTACCGCAATAAAGTATATATATATATCAATTTTGTTTTTTTGTAGTGTAGTGGTTCACCCTGTGATCGTTACCTCCCTCCCTCTCCCTTCAATATTTGTTTCTATTTGTTTCCCACTCAGGAACAGCAGCTCTCGGCTATAACTTTACAGCCGAGGCTGCTTTAGCTTTTTGAAGCTAAAACATATATATACGTTATGCAATACAATGGGCATCTGCAGCAAAAAAAAGAGAACAAGGCGCAACCCCACATCAAGGTAGAATTACACTTTATTGGAGCTAAAATACGGTTAAAAACACTCACAAGAGGTCAGGTTAAAATCCGCAGTAACATAGAAGAGAACTCACTCTGTGTCTGTGACAGTTACTTCCACTGGCTCCAACACCGGACTGCCAAGGTTCACCACAGCCAAGATAGATTCTTATGATTCCGGTCTGCAAACTTGATTATTATTTTTCTGCAGTGTAGTGATCATCCCAATCCTCCCACCTCCATTATCTTTCCCAAACAGCTCTCTAACCCTCCCCCTTCCACTAATGAGGGTCATCTTTGGTACTGGCAGCTGTCTGCCAGTATCTAATGTATAAAAAAAAATCTCATATATATATTAGTAGTTTTGGGATCCTAGCACTTACTGTATTAATGAATTGCCTGGGTGCTCTCTATGGTAGATAAGCAGAAACTTCAAGGAAAGATGAATCACTCACAGGACTTAGTAAACATAAGTTTTATTAGAATTTCATCAACAAAGGTTCATTCAACGTTTCGGTCCTCACAGGGACCTTTGTCAAGACTGTATCGTAATCCGTATATGTACAATATGTTCAGCGGTAAATAGGCATTCTATATTTTATTGCGCATTGTTTTATTGCGCTTCGCAGATATTGCTTTTGTACAAATTGAAGGTTGGTGGCAACCCTGTGTCAAGCAAGTCTATCGGTGTCAGTTTTCCAACATATATACACATATATACACATATATACACATATATACACATAAAAACACATAAAAACACATAAATAAACATGTATACATATATATATATACACACCATACACTTATACACACACAAAAATATATACACACGACCAGCAAAAAGTTTGGCGCACTGAAAGCTTAGATGATGGTTAGCATTTTTTAGCAATAAAGTATCTTTTAATTAAGGTATGTACATAGTTTTTCTTTTAAACTATTGCACATATAATAGACTATTGTATAGTGTAAACATAACTTTTATATACCCTGGGAAACAAACAAATAAGTGTGACTCACTTTATTGCTACATTTGCTTTATTGCGGTGGTCTGGAACCAAACCCGCAATATCTCCGAAGAACGCCTGTATATTATATACAGGCTTGCCTCAGAGATATTGGTTCCAGACTACCGCAATAAAGTATATATATATATATATATATATATATATATATATATATATATATATCAATTTTGTTTTTTTGTAGTGTAGTGGTTCACCCGGTGATCGTTACCTCCCTCCCTCTCCCTTCAATATTTGTTTCTATTTGTTTCCCACTCAGGAACAGCAGCTTTCGGCTATAACTTTACAGCCGAGGCTGCTTTAGCTTTTTGAAGCTAAAACATATATATACGTTATGCAATACAATGGGCATCTGCAGCAAAAAAAGAGAACAAGGCGCAACCCCACATCAAGGTAGAATTACACTTTATTGGAGCTAAAATACGGTTAAAAACACTCACAAGAGGTCAGGTTAAAATCCGCAGTAACATAGAAGAGAACTCACTCTGTGTCTGTGACAGTTACTTCCACTGGCTCCAACACCGGACTGCCAAGGTTCACCACAGCCAAGATAGATTCTTATGATTCCGGTCTGCAACAATCCACCACAGCTCCACCCTCAACGCATTTCGTTTGCTCCTTAGCAAACTTTCTCAAGAGGAAAGCTGACAAACAGCTGTTAAAGGTGTCTATTTACAAAAAAGCAGAGTCCACCCTATTGTTCGTTCTTGACCAATCAAACGTTCATATTCATTCCAGCCCACTTCACCTGATATCATCAGGGGCACGTCTCTCTGCTGTAATGATGCTTCCCATATTATCAGGCGTGTGTTAAATTCTGCTGGCCGATAGCCAATCCACTGCTGCCAATAGATACCGCCCTTTTTGGGATGTCATAAGGGGCGTGTATTTAACTGCCAAAATAAAAACTTTCATACTGTTCAGTATTTGAACGCCCTCTTTGGGCTTCACCAATCTTAAGGGCTTGTTCTTTCTAAGTCAATATAATAGGCAGTTGTTGAAACAGGCATAACAATACTAAGTTAATGATACTACATTTTCATGGTTTAGGTACTTCAGCTTCTAAAAGGCAATAGATCTAAAACGTTCCCATATTTGATCATAACTAACAACAAATTTTGGTCTCACACTGTCTTAACCGCATTAGTCTCTGATGACTATTGCCTACAGTGGCTGGAATCACCTATAAAATTCTCACACAAACCATTGAAGTTTTTATTGTGTACATTCTTGAAATGTTCTGATACACTATGGTTATCAAACATATTTTTAATGTTCTCTATATGTTCATATATGCAAAGTTTAACTTTCCTTTTGGTTCTACAAACGTAGATTTTCTTACATTCACAAGTGAGGCTATAAACCACATATATGGACACACAGGAAGCCCTATCTTTTATCTTAAATTATTTTGTATTGTTCCATTTACTAATGGTATCTCCTTTTTTGACCAGTCCACACATGCAGCAATTCAAACACCCGCATTTAAAGGTCCCTCCTTTATTGGTGCACCATGCTAAAAGATTACCTTTATTTGTCTCTTTCTGGCTTCCTAAAATTTTTGACCACAGTTTTATTGGTGGTATTATCTACAAAGAGCAATAGGTCCAAAAATTCTATCTTGCTTTTATCTAACCTACCCGTAAATTCAAGATTGAAGTTGTTATTGTTAATGTGTTTAATAAAATTTACTGCATCCTGGTCCTCTCCCTTCCAAATTATAAGAATATCATCAATGTACCTGTGGTACATGATGATATTTCTTTCATATGGGTTATTGTTCCAGACATATTTGTCTTCAAAGGTTGCCATGTACGTTTTGGCATATTAAGGGGGCCATGGAGGTCCCCATGGCTGTTCTCTGTACTTGCTGTTAGTATTTACCTTCGAATGAGAAATAGTTGTGGGACAAAATGAACTCTATCCCGCTAGCTAGAAATTCAACTTGTTCACACAGTAAATTGCTGTCCTGGGAGAAATATTCCTTAAATGCCTTCACTCCCTGTACATGAGGAATACTTGTGTACAGGGATAAAACATTGCATGATATCCATAGAAAATTAACTCCTTCAAAAATTTTCATGGTTTCTGTAGTGTCTTTAAGTTAAGATTTAATGGATTTAACAGTCGGTTGTAAGAACCAATCAAGATAACAGGACAAATTACCTGTCAATGATCCCATTCTGGAGATGATAGGTCTCCCTGGGGGATTGGTCATGCTCTTGTGGACCTTTGGCAGATGGTAAAACAAAGGTGCAGAGGGGCATGATACCAGAATGAAATTGGATTCTTCTGTATTAAGAATACCGTCTTCCCTACATTTGGAAATTAAAGTATTCAGTTCAATACTGAAATGAGAAGTAGGATTCTTTTCTAGTCTTTTATATGTGCCCTCACTTCCTAATAGTCTATAAGCCTCCAATAGGTATGTTTCTCGGTCTTGAATAACGATCCCTCCACCTTTATCCGCTTGTCTAATAGTTATGTTAGTATCAAATTTGAGAGAATTTAGTGCTTTCCTTTCTTGATGGGATAAATTTTCTTGGTATTTCAAAAAAATGGTTTTAGATTGTCTTTTGAAATAATTTCTAAATTCTTCCTTTACCACTTCATTAGACACAGGGAAATATTCTCCCTGTGCATAAGTTGGATTAAAGGTGGTGGTACATCTAAACTGACTATGTGAAAATCTATTTCCTTAAATTGGACTTAAATTGGACAAGTTCTGTTTATCGGGGGTTTCTATACTTAAGTTGATATCGTCCTCCAAACTATGGAGTGTACTCAAAGACTTATAGTCTATTTCTTCTAAGGTCACTAGAGGTACTTCATCTTGTTTCTTTGTGAAATTACTCTTTCGAAAATATCGCTGTAATGTGAGCTTCCGAATATATTTCTGTAAATCAATAAAAACCTCAAAGCTGTTGGGTTGACTATTATGTGCAAATTTTAAGCCCTTTTCCAATAACTTATATTCATCATTGGATAGAATTCTATTGGACAAGTCAAATATATCTTTCTTGCTGGCATCTAATATCTGCACCTTGTTCTTGATCTCTTCGTTTCCCTGCTCGGGTTCCTCTTCTTGTTCCCATCTTATTTTTACCCCTTGCCTCCTCTCTTCCCTCCCTTCTTGCTGGTAATACTCTTGTTGGGGATCCCATTGCCTCTTTTGCTCTCTCCATTCTTGTTGGTAATGTGTCTGTTGGGCTTTCTGTTACCAGGTTTGTTGAGGCCTCTCCCTCCATAAAAAAAAAAGAGTTTCCTTGGGGAGTATTGGGCTGTTTACTATGATGATATTCCATAGGTCTATGATTATAGTTATAATTATTATTTATTTTTAAATTATGAAATTTGAGTTTTGCCCCTTGTTCATTCCACTTAGGGGGTGGTGGTGGGGGTTTATTTAGTAGGGATTTAAGAATTTCTATCATTCTCCACACTACTATTCTCTGTATGAACCTTATTGCCCATTATATTTTCTTTATCTATTGTAGAAATTGCTCCTCCCCTACAGTACAATACAATAGGCATGTGTCATTCTACTAAACATAAATATTGTTCTTTTTCTCACACCCTTTTCTTCTTCTTTGAATAAAGTTGAAACGGTGAGATTAAAATTCTCCATTTCATAAAAGTATTAACCACAAAGATTATTGCATAGCCAATAAGCACATCTAGCAAAGTATCCCTGCTTGCCTTACCACAAACGTTATCTGTATCTGTTGTTACCAATGCACCAGAGAACTCTAGGTAAGATATGCTAATTAGATATACAATATCTCACAGTTATTGCTTCTATACTGTGTCTGACCACAGAATCCCCTTATGGGGTAAATGCAGCAAAACCAAAACCACTTCTGGACAGCTGTTTCAAGCTCATTAGCTCTCATCATCAGAAGATAGGATTGCTTTGCTGTTTAGTGAAATCCTCCAATTTATAAAGACACTGTATGCAAGCAAAAACTGTGAGGTACTGTATAATTTGTATATCTTACCCAAAGTTCCTCAATGCATTGGTAACAATATATACAGACCACTTCAGCAGGAAGGCAAATGGGGATACTTGTACAGATGTGCTAATTGGCTATGTGCTAATGTGGGTCTTACTTATATGAAATGTTAGAGCGCTTGAGGCTTTCGCTCAAGTGCTAAAATGTATGTTTCATTTAATAGCATAATATGGAAGAAAAAATGGAAGCACTACGGATTGTGTTCTAGCGATGCTACCGCACCTTAGCACTACAATTGTTATTCTCCATGATTAGATTACAATATTACAAACAAACAGGATTACATTACAATATTAAGTAATTTTTCATAATTACAATATTATGAAAAATCTGCATATACATTTTGATAGCAAATTAAAGTAATTCAAAAATATGAATTTTTTAAGATAAATGAAATATGATTATGAATAATTCATATAGCCTTTGAAAAGTTGTTAATTATATATATATATATATATATATATATATATATATATATGGAATCTAGAAACACAGAGATTCTCTTCATAGTGTTATCATGTTTAATTTAAGCACATAAAACAATCACACAATCCCCCTTGAGGGTGGGTACTCACAGAACAGAACCTCAATCACTATGAGGTAAGGATAAAACGTTGAGCACCGCACAATGGTGAAAATTAATAAGTCCCACTCGGTAGTCTGAAGAGCCGTATGTATTTGTCCTCAGCTCTGGGGTCACAAGTAGTCCACTTTATAGTGCCTTGGATACAGACTTCCCAATCCGGGTGTAGCAAATATAGCAAGTAACAATGTCGCAATATACAAAGTAAAAACAAAATCAAACCGACAATAGGTAAACAGCTCAGCTCGTCGGCGTCTTGCACCGTCGCGAAAGGTGACCATGGCCTAATGCGTTTCACGGAAGTAATCGCTTCGTCAGAAGCTTCGTAATTGCCCATCAAGCCAACAAGTCTATTTATCAATAGACACATCCCAAGATTCAAAAGGGAAAGAACACGCCTACAAATCACCTTTGGGTCACGGTGCAAGCAATTCTTGACTGAATATATACGGAATGACATAATTTAAAAGTGCTGAGTGCTCGATGTTACCCTCTTTCTCACAAATCCTATGTCTTCAGTTTCAGCAGGCTTTGCCATATTGGAACAGTTTGGTACCCTAAGTTACTATAAGATAAATACGTCAAAGACTGAGGCATATAGTATTAAACTCTCTCATGAGCAGCTTTTGAACCTACAGGAAATGCATGATTTCCAGTGGTCCACGGAGTCTATCAAACACCTCGTTATTCATTTAAGCGCGGATTTGGATAAAATGTTATCCTTAAATTTTGATGCCCTGATCGCTGAGCTAAAGTCCTTAACGAACAGGTGGGACTTTAGAGAAATCTCCTGGATGGGGCGTATAGCCACGGTGAAAATGTCATTACTCCCTAAGGTATTGTATCTGTTTCGCTGCATTCCTCTAAATGTCACGCATGGTATCCTTCAACAAATTCACCAGCTCTTCTCTAGATATGTCTGGATGAAGAAAACACCTCGGATTAGCTACAAAATTCTGCAGAGGGAGTTCTCCAGAGGTGGAGTTTCTTTCCCTAACATAATCCTCTACTATGAGGCTACAAGATTATCACAGGTTACGGTCTGGGGCCCCACTAGTGAGAGACCGAAATGGTTTAGATTGGAAGAACTATACTTACCTGAAGGCCTAGATCTCCATAGCATTTTGTGGGTTCATAGTCACAAACAGCTAGTTAATATTGTTACTAACCCCATAGTACAGCAAAATATAAAAATGTGGCATGAGCTCAGACACCATACAGAGATCGCCCGCACCCCTCGCCGATCCATCAAGTAAGGGGACTACTGTGGGGGCTCCCGAATATTCATGTCGACTTTTGGGCACAACACAATTTCATTATGGCAGAACATCTGTTCTCTAATAATAGGTTATTGACAGTTCCTCAGATCCTTGACTCTCTGCGTGGACCTCCTTTATGGTTCCACTTTGAGTGCTATAGGATATTAAGCTTGTTGCACTCTTGGAAATTTGGGGCACAGGATCTAAGACCCCACTCTAAGTGGGAGGAAAGATGGCTGCATGAGATGGAAATGGATAAACCTCTTACATTTCACTACAAAGCCATATTACAAGATCATTCGGTAGGTCTCCCGGGACAAATCAAAATGTGGTGCAGGGAGCTGTCCTTAAATATAACAGATGCAGAGCTGAGAAACGCGATACTTTGACAAAAAAAACGATTCATTGCATAACGATCTTTGAAAGTTACATGAAACTCATACTGCAGTGGTACGGAGTGTCCACTAGGTTGTCCAGAATGTTTGTCGGTACCTCCTCACGGTGCTGGAGAATGTGTGGAGAGGAGGGCTCTAGCTCACATGTGTGGTGGTCTTGCCCAAAGATCCAAGACCTCTGGAAAGATGTTGGAATGCTTTTGCATTCCATGAATGTGAATATACGGCTGACCCCAAGCCAAGCTCTCTTCCATATTTTTGACAATACCCTGCCTAAATGTAGCAAACAATTAGTGATCTAATGGCTGCCACAAAGCTCTGTATAGCCAGGGCATGGAAGCAAATCGCTCCACCCACTATATCGGACGTCTGTGAGGTAATACAATACCTAGCTAATATGGAAAAGTTTGCGTATAACGCTTTGGAGCGGATGGAGGACTATTGGGTGATATGGGAAGATTGGATCCAGATCCAATAGAGCCAGATACGCCCTTATAATATTACTTCTTAGCTTAGACAGCTGAGACCAGAGACAGTATAAGCATTCTATTATCAATATTTCCTATCCCTCTCCTTTTTTTTCTTTTTTTTTCTTTTCCATATTTTTGACAATACCCTGCCTAAATGTAGCAAACAATTAGTGATCTAATGGCTGCCACAAAGCTCTGTATAGCCAGGGCATGGAAGCAAATCGCTCCACCCACTATATCGGACGTCTGTGAGGTAATACAATACCTAGCTAATATGGAAAAGTTTGCGTATAACGCTTTGGAGCGGATGGAGGACTATTGGGTGATATGGGAAGATTGGATCCAGATCCAATAGAGCCAGATACGCCCTTATAATATTACTTCTTAGCTTAGACAGCTGAGACCAGAGACAGTATAAGCATTCTATTCACCTTTTTCCATGTCCTTTCCTTTTCCTATAACACCCTTGACCAATTAGGATGAGTTAGATTTTAGAGGCCAACTTGATATTCGAAACATATGGGTATATTTGTCACTTAATGTTTTTCATTTCAAGTTTTAGATTTCTTTGTTTCGTTATTTGAGATTCCTATTCAACCTAAGGATGTTCTCTAACAAATGTTCACGTATGTATACGCTGTTTAATGAATATGTAGTTATTTCTTACTTGATGTTATGTCTAGACACATTATTGCAGATGTATGACATTACCTTTTGGTTTATATGTAAAAAAAGAAAAAAGAAAGAAAAGTGCTTTTTGTTTGATTGTATGCAATTTTGGATCTCAATAAAAAATATTTAAAAAAAAAAAAAAAGTGCTGAGTGCTATACATAAATTATTGATATCTAACATAATGACAACTTGTAGACAATAAAATATATACACGTGGTATAAGAACACCCTCAGTAAGTTAAAAAATATGAGGTTAAAAAACATATATAGATGTAAATGATCATTATTCAAAAAACAATGCATTCAGACATGCGTAATATGTAAAAATCATGCCTGCAGGTAACCTTTAAATCACGGTGCAGGCAAAACTTAACAGGATATATGTAATAAGCCATAATTCAGAAGTGCTAAGTGCAAAAAATATAAATATATATGAGAACATATACATTTTGAATATTTGATGGAAATTCTTATATCACTAAATTCATAGGATCTATATTGGAAAAAAAGTAAAAAGTATATAAACACTCATTTTAAACAACAATTAATAAACGCTAAGTTAAAAATCATAACTACAAATGTGCCCTTAAATTAGTGATGTAAGAAATTTTAAAAAGGATATTTAAAATTTAAGCAGAAAACAATGCTTTCAAACTTGCATGGTATGTGAATATCTGAATTTCATGTATATTAGCAAGATGTAAAATAATTGATACCTAAAAGGAAATTTAAAATACTTAAAATTTAAGTGTGAAAATTGAATATTTTTATATGGGATATTTTTATATGAGATGTTTTTATTATTATAACTATGTCAGGGAAATAGCACTTAAAGGAGAAAGGCCTGAATATCTAACTCTCTATTCATCCCTAGGGGTTCCATAGTCAGAAGAGCGTGAATCCAATATTTCTCACGCTGCCTCAGTTTTAATAATCTATTGCTCCTTCTTTCATCTAAAACAACTTGTTCAATGGCTTTGAATCTAAGTCCAGATGGATCATTGTTGTGAAATTCTCTAAAGTGATCAGTCTCTTTGTGGGATACATCTCCTTTCTCTATGTTTGTAACATGTTCAATAACTCTTCTTTTGACTGTTCTGTTTGTCCTTACAACATATTGCATTTTACATGAACACTCAAGTACATATACTACATGCTTGGAGTGGCAGTTCATGTTCGAGTTGATATTCTTCCTGAAGTCATTAACTCTAGATGTTATGTTTTTGTTGTAACTTGAGATTAAAGGGCAGGTGTTACAACCATTTCTATTACACCTGAAAAAGCTTTTGGCAAATTTATTTAACCAATTATCCTTTGTTGACTTATCTTTTAGGTAACTGGGGGCAAGGATATCTTTTAGATTTTTATTTTTTCGAAAAACTAATTTTGGTCTGGTGTCTATAGCCCTCTTTAGAATAGGATCTTGTAGAAGAATGTGCAGTGTTTATCTAAAGATTGACTTATATTTCTGGCAGCATTCATATATTTGGTTAGAAATAGATTGCCCGGTGTTTGATGGGATTCTGGCTTTTGTGCTTTTAGTAGACATGATCTAATTGTTTGGCATGTTTATACCCATCCTCTATGATCATATCTGAATATCCTTTTGCTTGGAATTTGGTTCTTAGTTTACCAGATTCTTGTTCAAAGGCCTCCAGACTGGAACAGTTTCTTCTCACTCACTGAAACTGGCCATATTTTATCCACCATTTATGATGGCTATTTGAAGCATTAAGGTAGCTGTTATAGTCTGTCTCCTTCCTGTATAGTGTAGTAATTATATGTTCATTTTTGTGAGTCAAGATGATGTCAAGAGATTCTATTTCTGTTTTGTCTGCCTTTTTAGTGAATTTCAAGTTGAAATTATTGTTATTTACATATATAAAAAATTCCTCCACTGATCTCTCATCACCCTTCTAGATGACCACAATGTCATTGATAAAGCGTCTCCATAGGATAACATTGTCTTTAAATGGATTATTGTTGAAAATGAAATGATCTTCCCAAGAACCCATATAAAGGTTAGCATAGTTGGGGGAAAAGCAAGTACCCATCGCTGTTCCCCAAATCTGCAGGAAGTATTCTTTTTGGAATTAAAAATATTTATTTTTCAGAATAAAATTAATTGAATCTAATAGAAAATTAATTTGACTTTTTGGTAGATGATCATGTTTATCTAGGGAATATTTTATACTCTCTATACCCTTGTCATGGGGAATGCAAGTGTAGAGAGAAGCTACATCTAAAGTGAGCCATCTATAGTTCTTCTCCAATTTAATATTCTCCATTATAGTTAGGATATGAGGGGTATCTCTCACATATGACTTCAGGACTAATACCATCGGTTTCAGGTATGAGTCCACATACTGGGACAGGTTACAAGTTAAGGAGTTTATCCCTGCTATAATAATAGTTTTTTTTTAACCTTGTGGATCTTGGGTAGGTGATAAAAAGTCGCCACCCTGCAATTGAAATAAGAATTCAAATTTTTCTTTGTTTATGACTCCCATAGTTAATGCCTTTCTTAAATGTAGCTTCATCTCTTTCACATATATTTTTGTTGGATCTTCCTTTAATTTAATATAAGTATATTTGTTGCTTAAGATGTTTTTAGCTTCTGCAATGTAATCTTCCCTATCTTGAATTATGATGCTCCCCCTTGTCCGCTTCTCTAATGACTATAGATGTATCCTCAGTTAACTTTTAAGTGCATGTTTTTCAAAAGGATTAAAGTTAGACTTTTTTTTAGTTAGTTCTTGTTCTCTAGATTTTTTACATATATCCATCAATTCTCTTTCTACTAATTTATGAAAGACAGGTATATGGTTCCCTTGGGAATAAACTAGATAAAATAGTGACTTAGGTCTAAATATTTTATATTTAGTACCCGCCCTATTGCTTTCTTACTTAGATTTTGGAGTAAGTCAATTGTATATTTATCAAGGCTAGTTTTCCAAGTGTCTTCTCCTGCAGTTTCAGATTCCAAAGATAATACGTTTTTTAGACAATCTATATCATTTACATTAAGTTCCGTTTCTACTTTATCTTTTTTTTTAAAAAAAATTTTTTCAAAGTGTCCAGTGAGAGTTAATTTCCGAATGAATCTGTTAAGATCTATAAACAGATCAAAGTCGTTAGGACCTATAGTTGGTGCAAAATTTAACCCCTTTCTTAATAGACTCAATTCAGCTGGATTTAGCTCCCTGCTAGATAAATTGAATATTTTTGTATATTCGTTTATTTGTTCTACTTTCTTTTTATTTCGAACAATTCGTCCTCCTCGCTGTCCTCTTTGGACTCTATAAGTCATTTTTGTCTGACTGTTATTGTCATATAATTCATTATTGTAGGAGTATCCCAAGATCCTTCTATTGGTTGTTTGATTAATCTTTTGGATCTTTCTAAAAAACAAGAGGAAGAAGGATTGGAGGGGCAGTAATATGTTTCTCTATATTTGAATATGCCCCATTATGATTTCCCTTTGTTTTAAAGAAAAATGTATTATTTTTATTTTTAATCTGGCTGTAGTTCGGACTTTCATGTTAAAAATAATGAGATTAATTTTCAGGTTCTAAACTTACATAATGTGTTTGGCATTGACCATTCTTCTCTTTTTGTTTGTTTTTTAAAAATGTGTCTTTGTGTTTATGATTACCTTTCGGTTGTCCATTAATATGTACTCTATTGCTATACCAATTCATAGTATTCTTGTTGGTGTGTATTACCAACTTGTCTATTAATATTTGTATTTTTAGTTGTGGTTTTATATGCAGGTCTAAAATCACCTATCTCCTATTATGGTGTCTCTATTATGGGTTCACTTAGGGTTACAGTTTCAGTTCCTATTTTGATGTTCTCTCTTGATTCTAAACAATCTCTTCTGAGTTTTCTATTTTTCCTACTTTTAACTTCCATTTCATATAGTCCTACGCGTTGTTTACTGTTTTCATTGAGCTGTTCATATAAGACATCCCCTTTGTGTTTTTCTAATTCCTCCCTTATTTGAGTAATCTCTTATGTTTTTTTTTTTAATTTTCGTATCCCTATATCTGTTTAAGATTTTTATAAAGGTGTTGGAACAGTCGAGTAATGCTTTCTCCCACTCTACATTAAACTCAACTTCTTCAAAATCAAATATAGCAGTTTTGTACATTTGTAAGCCCTTAGGAATAAAATTTTTCTTCAAATATTTTTCAATATATTTTTATCGTAATAATGGTTAATTTGATTCTTTAGGGTCAACAAAATCTACATCTATATCTTTCTCCTCTACTGAGGATACACTCTCAGTATTTTTTCTAATAAAATAATTCCCATAATGGTAAGATGCCATACTATAGGTGCTGCTGTTATTATATGGTACAAAAAATAAAGGCAAAAAAAAATCTGTGTAAAAAACACAGACAGGAATAACTGTGCACTCTCTATATATATACAATGTAATACAAAGAAATAAATGCTACAGATATATGCATATAAAATGAAAAAGTCTTATCTGTGGACCAATGTCCTATTTTCTTCAAATTTAAGGAGAGATGGCAGCTTATCAATAAGTCCTCCGGTACCAATGCTGGAGTTCAAAAGTGAAAAAATGGAATCTAGAAAAATAAATGCACAGAGAATCTCCTCATAGTGTTATCATGTTTAATGTAAGTACATAAAACAATCACACAATCCCCCCTTGAGGGTGGGTACTCACAGAACAGAACCTCAATCACTATGAGGTAAGGATAAAACGTTGAGCACCGCACAATGGTGATAATGAATACACAATCCCCCCTTGAGGGTGAGTACTCACAGTAGAAACAGAACTTTATGTAAATGATATAGATTGTCTAAAAAACTAATATTTGGAATCTGAAACTGCAGGAGAAGACACTTGAAAAACTGGTCTTGATAAATATACAATTGACTAACTCCAAAATCTAGAGGAAGAAAGCAATAGAGGTACTAAATAGGAAACATTTAGACCTAAGTCAGTATTTTATCCTATTTATTCCCAATGGAACCATATACCTGTCTTTCATAAATTAGTAGAAAGAGAATTGATTGATATATGTATAAAATCTAGTGAACATCAACTAGCTAAAAAAAAGACTAACTTAAATCCTTTTGAAAAACATGCACTTTAAAAGTTAACTGAGGATACATCTATAGTCATTAGAGAAGCGGACAAGGGGGTAGCATCATAATTCAAGATAGGGAAGATTACACTGCCGGAAGCTAAAAACATCTTAAGCAACAAAAATACTTATATTAAATTGAAGCAAGATCCAACAAAAATATATGTGAAAGAGATGAAGCTACATTTAAGTAAGGCAATAACTATGGAAGTCATAAACAAAGAAAAATTTGAATTCTTATTTCAAGACAATTGCAGGGTGCCGACTTTTTATTACCTACCCATGATCCACAAGGATAAAAAAATCTCCTGGACAGCCTATCATAGCCGGGATAGACTCCTTAAACTTGTAACCTGTTCCAATACGTGGACTCATACCTGAAACTGATGGCATTAGTCCTGAAGTCATATGTGAGAGATACCCCTCTTATCCTAACTATAATGGAAAATATCAAATGGAAGAAGAACTATAAGTGGCTCACTTTAGATGTAGCTTCTCTCTACACTTGCATTCCCCATGACAAGGGTATAGAGAGTGTAAAAATATTCCCTAGATAAACATGATCATCTACCAAAAAGTCAAATTAATTTTCTATTAGATTCAATTAATTCTATTCTGAAAAAAATATTTTTTATTCCAAAAAGAATACTTCCTGCAGGTTGGGGACACAGCGATGGGTACTCGCTTTGCCCCCAACTATGCTAACTTTTTTTTTTTTTTTTATTGAAGAAAAACACATACATTGAAAAATGTTCAACAATAGCCACATGAATATGGGTATACAGGCATCTTGTATGTTTAACAAAACTAGGCTATTATTTAGTGGAGAGATATCCATTATATAGTACTTCAGTTCAACTGTTATCTGGAATGTCTTGTATATGATCAGATATTATTACCGATGAGGGTAGTTCATATATAGTAGGTAGGGTATGTGCAACGTTCTGAAAGTTCATTCCACTGTACAATGTGGCTTATTTATCTCCAACTGTTATAATTACACAGAGAATATGTTCCTCTTATTATAATCATTGACAATATATTATGCATAAACCAAGTCAGTTCAAAACATAAACCCATCCAAACAAAAAGAAGAGAAAGAAAAGAGAGGTGAGGAAAGTATAGAGGTAGGGAAAAGGCGGAAAAGAACAGAAGAAAGGGAAAGTTGGGGAATCCAAAGGTCTGTTCCGAGTGGGACCGTCCATTACAATATCTTTGATTTAAATTAGCCTACAGGTGAGTTCAGGAGTGTTTGCCAATAAAACTGTATGTTATGGTATAGGTTCTTAAAATGCGAATATTCTTCAACCTCAAGCAGCTCTGATGTATTATTCAACCATTCCTGCAAAGTTGGGATAAAGGTAGATTTCCATCTACGTGCGATGAGTAATCTGGCACCATTTAAGCAATATTGCAAGAGTCTCCATTTCATTTTACATATTTTCTTTGGCTTATGATTTAAGAGGGCTGTGGTTGGGGGCAGTTCAAACTGTTCCCCCATAACAGTTTTCAAACGGGTAGTAATCTCCTCCCAGAATGGGAGTAGTTTTGGGCAGTGCCACCAAATATGGGCCATTGTACCAGGAGACCCACAACCCCTCCAACATGACGCGCTAGAGTTAGGGTATATACGTTTAAGCCTGTCTGGGGTGAGGTACCACCTAAACAAAATTTTGTGGTTTAACTCCAGTATCCTGTGGGAAGAGGAGGACTTGGAAGAGTGATAGCATATATTGTCCCATTGTTCTTTAGATATGGAATCTCCCAAGTCAGATTGCCAGTGGGAGTCGTATGAAGATGGGGGCAATGTGAGAACGTTGTCTAATCGTTTTTTGTTATGGACAAGGACCCTCTAGGTACCACTCCCCCAAGGCAAAGGCTTTCGAACTTTGTCAGGCTCCTCAACAGATCTTGCCTATGGGGTGAGGAACTCAATAAATGTGTTAACTGGGCATATTTTAGCCAACGGGAGAAAACTCCTCCAGCCAGGTCTGTAAGTTGTGCTCTCAGTTTCAGTTCTCCCCCCCCCCCTCTGTCAGAGATACAAACGGAATCGTCAGCTTGCCTCTAGGGGGCACGACTCATTTGGAATGATTCCTCTGTTGAATTCCGTGTTTATCGGTACAGGTGTCATGGGAGAAATGAATGTTGTAAGTCCCGTAGTCTTGAGTCTTATTGTGTCCCATGTGCGAAAGTAGTGGGCATATAATGGGGAAGTCCTGGTCAGGGTAGGTCTACATGCATGCTTGATCCAGCACAACGGGCCGATTGCTGGGGAATATGCTAACCTTTTTATGGGTTCTTTTGGAACAATAATCCATTCAAAGACAATGTCATCCTATGGAGACGCTTTATCGATGACATTGTGTTCATCTGGAAGGGTGATGAGAGTTCAGTGTAGGAATTTTTTAAATATGCAATTAAGAATAATTTCAATTTTAAAATCACTAAAAAACAGACAAGACAGAAATAGAATTTCTTGACATCATCTTGACTCACAAAATTGAACATATAATTACTACACTATACAGGAAGGAGACACACTTGAACAGCTATCTTCATGCATCAAGTGGCCATCACAAGTCATGGATAAAAAAATATCCCTTATGGCCAGTTTCAGTGAGTGAGAAGAAACTGTTCCAGTTTGGACTCCTTTGAACAAGACTCTGGTAAACTAAGAACCAAATTCCAAGCAAAATGATATTCAGATATAATCATAGAGGATGGGTATAAACGTGCCAAACAATTAGATAGATCATGTCTAGACAAAATCCCATCAAACACCAGGCAATCTATTTCTAACCAAATATAACTGTCAGGAATGCCTTCCCTGTTCTATACATTTTCAACATCTTACTGTCTCTTTAAGATCCTTCAGCTTGTTAATCCACCTCTCTATATAAACCTCACCTGCCCCTGTCTAATTGCTTGGTATTGATTGCAGTTGTACTCACTACTCAGAGCCTCTACCCTGTGAACACTGTTCATGCTGTTTCCTCTCTACAGAACCTTTCCACAGATTTCAAATGTGAACACTGTTCACTTTCTAACAGTGACCTACATTTTCTCAAGGCTTCAGCTGAGCTCACCAGTTATCCACCTGTACTGCCTGTCGTGGCAGGCGTAGCTCCTCACAGCTGATTCTGACTGACATCTCTGAAACGGAACGCAGGACCTGGATAGCGGTGACATCACACGCCAGCTTCACTATCTCTGGTCTCCATGCCACTCACCTCGATACTACGGCTGTTAGCGATCCCACAGAAACAACAAGCCCTGCAGCTCAATGTGGTAAGCGGATGTTTCACTTTCTCATACTTGTCAACTACTATTTCAATACTGAAAAGACAGACTTAACTTTTTGCTCATGTTACTCTGTTGTTCATTCAGGTAATAATCTCAGTGTTAGCAACGGTCACTACCTAGTAATCACACCCTACACATGTCTGTGGTATAATTATCAACTCTCATCTAATGTGCAAACCAATCATATGCAAGTCTAGCATAAGATTACTGAAATCTTTCACGTTACTGTTATACTTGTCAGACAAATACTCTTAAGTCAGTATACTATATTGAAGGACCTAAGTTAGTGGCCCTGCTGCACCTTTCAGTGCTGTTGTCACATGTGGCAGCTATAGGGTTAAACACACTCACAAATCCTCTATAACAATTCTGATACAAGGGTTCTGCATTACTACTGTAGTAATTCATGTTGCTCCCACGTATCTCTCTGCTACAAAGTTACAATTTTATTGCAAATCTCAGCAGCTGTGGTTTCTACTTTCATCATTTGTTTTAGATACCGAAGTGAGCCTGACAATAACAATGCAGCCAGAAATATAAGTCAGGCCTTAGATAAACACTGGCACATTCTTCTACAAGATCCTATACTAAAGAGGACTATAGACACCAGACCAAAAGTCGTTTTTCGAAAAAATAAAAATCTAAAAGATATCCTTGCCCCCAGTTACCTAAAAGGTAAGTCAACAAAGGATAATTGGTTCAATTAATCTGCCAAAAGCTTTTTTAGGTGTAATAGAAATGGTTGTAACACCTGCCCTTTAATCTCAAGTGACAATAAAAACATAACATCTAGTTAATGACTGAAGAATATCAAGTCGAACATGAACTGCCACTCCAAGCATGTAATATATGTACTTGATTGTTCATGTAAAATGCAGTATGTTGGAAGGACAAAAGGAGAGATATGGAACATGTTACAAACATAGAGAAAGGAGATGTATCCCACGGAGTGACTGATCACTTTAGTGAGTTCCACAACAATGATCCATCTGGATTTAGATTCAAAGCCATTGAATAAGTTGTTTTAGATGAAAGAAGGGGCAATAGATTATTAAAACTGAGGTAGCGTGAGACATATTGAATTCACGCTCTTCAGACTATGGAACCCCTAGGGATGAATAGAGAGTTAGATATTCAGGCCTTTCTCCTTTAAGGGCTATTTCCCTGACATAGTTATAATAATAAAAACATCTCATATAAAAATATCCCATATAAAAAATATTCCATCTACACACAAAGTTTAAGTATTTTAAATTTCCTTTTAGGTATCAGTTATTGAACATCTTGCTAATATACATGAAAGTCAGATATTTGCATATCATGCAAGTTTGAAAGCATTGTTTTCTGCTTAAATTTTAAATATCCTTTTTAAAATTTCTTACCTCACTAATTTAAGGGCGCATTTGTAGTTATGATTTTTAACTTAGCGTTTATTAATTGTTGTTTAAAATGAGTGTTTATATACTTTTTACTTTTTTTTTCCAATATAGATCCTATGAATTTAGTGATATAAGAATTTCCATTAAATATTCTAAATGTATATGTTCTCATATATATTTATATTTTTTGCACTTAGCGCTTTTAAATTATGGTTTTTTTTTTACATATATCCTGTTAAGTTTTGCCTGCACTGTGATTTAAAGGTTACCTGCAGACGTGGTTTTTACATATTAGGCATTGTTTTTTGAATAATGATCATCTACATCTATATATATATATTTTTAACCTCATTTTTTTAACTTACTAATATGAGGGCATTCTTATACCATGCGAATATATTTTATTATCTACAAGTTGTCATTATGTTAGATATCAATAATTTATGCCATACATGCTCAACAATGTGTCAATCCATTCTTCTTTTGCCGAGCAGCTGCAGCTGTGTATTTAATATGGTTCAGACAATCTTTAGTTAGTAATACTCAGGACATTAATACAGGTGGCCCTCGGTTTACGACGGTTCAATTTGCGCCGTTTCAGAATAACGCCCTTTTTTATGCTATTGAAAAGCATTGACTGCTATTGAAAGCATTAGCACATGCATACATTAAAATAGCCAGTAGGTGGAGCTGTCCGCTTGTGTTGTAGCAAACACATGCAAAGAAAAGCAAGCCAGACATGATCAATGGATCAGCTTTCAAAGGAACAAGATCTAGCAGCCACATCCCTTAGATGCAGACTCAATGCAGAGAACTGTTTGCAGAAAAAGGCAAGTAAAAAACGTTTTTGTTCATTAAACTTAGTTTGATGATGATGCAGTCTGTTGTGTGATTAAACACAGGCAGGCTGAAATTAATCATTGTATAACCAGACCTGAGCAATGGAGCCGTTTTCTTTATTAAACCTAGTTTGATGATGATACAGTCTGTTGTGTGATTATTTTGTTTTTGTTCATTAAACTTAGATTGATGATGATGATACAGTCTGTGTCTGTGTGATAATTTTATTAGGTGCGGTTTAGCAAATGTTTTTGTTTATTGAACTTAGTTTGATGATGATGCAATCTACAGTATATTTTTAGGTTTATAATGCTGTTTACCATTTAAAGTCCTCATTTCAAAGCTTTAAAAATAATGTATTAGGTGTTACTTATGTCAATTTTGAGAGGGGCCTGGAACCTAACTCCCTCACATCCCATTGACTTACATTATAAGCTGGGTTTCAATTTACAACGGTTTCGATTTACAACCATTCCTTCTGGAATCTAACCCCGGCGTAAACTGAGGGCTACCTGTATATAATACCAATCTGCTTCGTTGTACAACTGAAAGGGACATGAAACCCAAATGCTTTCTTTCATGATTCAGATAGAGAATGTAATTTAAAAAAAAATTACTTCTATTATCACATTTGCATCTTTCACCTGTAATTCTTTTTTGAAGAGAAATCTATATAGGCAGTATGCACATGTCTGGAGCACTACATGACAGGAAATAGTGGTGCCATATAGTATTGCAGACACGTGACTACTTTTGCTAGTTATCAAGGAACTAGCAGGTACGCTCCCACTTTTCGGGCCCAGCGTACCTGGTTTTCAATCCGCCGCCTTGGAGGCAGCGGATGCCATAGGAATAAACGGGAGTCTGACAGCAACAAAAGCTCATGTTCGCTGCTGCCCGATATCCCATTGATTCCTATGGGAAATGTCTACACCTAACACCCTAACATGTACTCCGAGTCTAAACACCCCTAATCTGCCCTCCCCCTACACCGCCGCCACCTACATTATACTTATTAACCCCTAATCTGCCACCCTAACACCGCCGCCACCTACATTATACTTATTAACCCCTAAACCGCCGCTCCTGGACCCCGCCGCAACTAAATAAATTTATTAACCCCTAAATCGCCGCTCCCAGACCTTGCCACAACTAAATAAAGTTACTAACCCCTAAACCGCTGCTCCCGGACCCCCGCCGCAACTAAATAAAGTTATTAACCCCTAAACCGCTGCTCCCAGACCCCACTGCAACTAAATAAAGTTATTAACCCCTAAACTGCCGCTCCCGGCCCCCGCTGCAACTAAATAAAGTTATTGACCCCTAAACCACAGCTTCTGGATCCCGCCGCAACTAAATAAAGTGTTTAACCCATAAACCGCCGCTCCCAGAGCCCACCGCCACCTACATTATATTTATTAACCCCTAATCTGCCCCCCCTACACCGCCGCCACTATATTAATTTTATTAACCCCTAAACCTAAGTCTAACCCTAACACCCCCTCCTAACTTAAATATTATTTAAATTAATCTAAATAAATATTCCTATAATTAAATAAATTATTCCTATTTAAAACTAAATACTTACCTGTAAAATAAACCCTAAGATAGCTACAATATAATTAATAATTACATTGTACCTATTTTAGGATTTATTTTTATTTTACAGGCAACTTTGTATTTATTTTAACTAGGTACTAGGGTTGGGTGTGTGGGTGGCGGGTTTTAATGTTCGGGGGGGTTGTATTTCTTTTTTACAGGTAAAAGAGCTGATTACTTTGGGGCAATGCCCTGCAAAAAGCCCTTTTAAGGGCTATTTGTAATTTATTATAGGGTAGGGATTTTTATTATTTTGGGGGGCTTTTTTATTTTATTAGGGGGCTTAGATTAGGTGTAATTAGTTCTGTAATTTAGTGGTTTTTTTGTATTTTAGTTAATTTAATTGTATTTAATTGTAGGTAATTGTAGTTAATTAATTTAATTTATTTAATTGTAGTGTAGTGTTAGGTGTAATTGTAACTTAGGTTAGGATTTATTTTACAGGTAATTTTGTCTTTATTTTAGATAGGTAGCTATTAAATAGTTAATAACTATTTAATAACTATTGTACCTAGTTAAAATAAATACAAAGTTGCCCGTAAAATAAAAATTAACCCTAAGCTAGCTACAATGTAACTATTAGTTATACTGTAGCTTGCTTAGGGTTTATTTAAAAGGTAAGTATTTAGTTTTAAATAGGAATAATTTAGTTAATAATACTAAATTTATTTAGATTTATTTAAATAATATTTAAATTAGGGGGTGTTAGGGTTAGGGTTAGACTTAGGTTTAGGGGTTAATTCATTTAATATAGTGGTGGCGGTGCAGGGGGGCAGAATACGGGTTAATAAATGTAATGTAGGTGGCAGTGGACTCCGGGAGTGGCAGTTTAGGGGTTAAACATTTTATTTAGTTGTGGCGGGGTCCGGGAGCGGCAGGATAGGGGTTAAATAACTTTATGTAGGTGACAGCAGTATAGGGGCGGCAGATTAGGGGTTAATATGTATAATGTAGGTGGCGGTGGGCTCCAGGAGCTGCGGTTTAGGGGTTAATAACTTTATGTAGGTGCGGCGGGGTCCCTAACTTAACCCACCCCCTAACTTAACCCAAAATACTCCTAAATTTACTAAAAAAAAAAATCCTAACTGGCTTAAAATAAAAAAACTTACCTGTAAAATTAAATAAAAACCTAATATTACCTTTATAAAAAAAACTACCATTACTGAAAATAAAAAAACCTACCATTAATAAAAAATAAAAAATCCTACCATTACACAAAATAAAAAACTACCATTACAAAAAAAAAACAAACATTACAACTCCCCACCCCCCAAAATAAAAAAAACTAACTAAAATAAGTGGGGAGAAAACATAACACCCTACTAACACAAAGGAAAAAAAGTGAAAAAACCCTAACTTCCTACCATAAGACCCTAGCCTACTAAGCCCTAAACCACTGCCACCCCCCTCCAAAGTATCTAAATAAACTATTAACCACTAAACCGCATCCCCCCACATCGCAAAGTATCTAAATAAACTATTAACCCCTAACCTGCCACCCTTCCACATCACAAAGTATGTAAATAAACTAGTAAGTCCTAAACTGCCATCCCCCCACATCACAAAGTATCTAAATAAACTATTAACCCCTAAACCGCCACCCTCCCACATCGCAAAGTATCTAAATAAACTATTAACCCCATAACCTGCCACCCTTCCACATCACAAAGTATGTAAATAAACTAGTAAGCCCTAAACTGCCATCCCCTCATATCGCAAAGTATCTAAATAAACTATTAACCCCTAAACCGCCATCCCCCACAACGCAAAGTTATAAACTAACATCGAAACCACCTAACCTAACACACCCTAACATCGAAACCACCTAACCTAACACCCTAACCACCCAAATTAAAATACCCCTAAATTTACTAAAAAAAATCATAATTACCTTAAAATAAAAAAAACTTACCTGTAAAATTAAATAAAAACCTAATCTTACCTTTATAAAAAAAACTACTATTGCTAATAATAAGAAACCTACAATTACTGAAAAATAAAAAAGCCTACCATTACAAAAAAACTACCATTTTAAAAAAAACCCTACCATTACAAAAAATAAAAAACTACTATTACAAAAAATAAAAAACTACCATTACAAAAAATAAAAAAATAAATTACCAAAAATAAAAAAATGAATCCTATTCTAAAATCCACCCCAAAATAAAAAAATCCCTATTCTAAAAATAAACTACCAATAGCCCTTAAAAGAGCCTTTTGTAGGGCATTGTCATAAAGCAATCAGTTCTTTTGTTTAAAAAAAAAAACCCTACTAACTCCCTAACATTACAACTCCTCACCCACCAAAATAAAAAAAAAACTAACTAAAAAAAGTGGGGAAGGGGGAACTTCCGGGAGGCGGCCATGATAGGTCGCACTTTACCATTCTGCTCCAGTCTTTTCAACATTTTTACTTAAAACAACTTTTCAGACGGCTCATCTCTTTGTCACCCAGCCTGATTCCTAAAGCGCTAGAGCTCCTGCATCAGATGAGCCTAAATACTCTGAGTTGGACGCAACTTGGAGCGTCCGGAGCATACTTTAAGGCAGAGGCCTTTCATCTACCCCCCGGCGAGGAGACTCGTCGTTAGGCAGCACATAGTGCTGAATACAAAGCACCAGGAACAGTTACAGATTGTAAGCTGATTATCCTCTAAAACTGAGGCAGTGGATATGGAACCCATTTGGTTATTAAAGGAAATTGGCCGTCTGCTTCTTCACTATCGGGAGGTCTTGGAGCCACCCCGCGAAATATCTGATACCCCTTACATGGTTGGGACCCTAAACACCCCTATGGTTGAACTGAAGTGTAAACTAGGTGACGGAGGCACAGTGATTAAACCTGAAGGGCGACCGGCATCTCCTCGGGCAACTACACAGGCAAGCCTCACACCTTTAACAGACGCGGAGCTTATTCCAGTGGTGGACAATACTACGGAACTTAGAGGGCCCCCTATAATACTTGCCTGCCGCCATGCTGGGACCATGGAACATATGGATGCAGATTCCGGGGCCCTCACGCCACAGGCGATCAGTACAGAGCCTCAACTATGCCGAGTCCTGACCATGAGACCGGCCCTGCAGAATTTGGGTGCTTCAACAACCAGTCCGGTCACAGATACCCAGCATAGGAGTGTCCCTCTAACGTGTATGCAGCTTCACCTGCTCCCGACACCGCTCTGTGCTAATGACTTGCCTATGCCAATTCTTTCGAAGCCGCAGCTTCCTAACCTAGCTAGATCAGAGAGCAGAAGGTGGAAGGGAAAAAAGAACGTACCGAGTATAACACTTATACTGACTTCGTTCAAACAGCATCATCTTGCATTGTGTTTTCATCGGCAGCTGCTGGGCTGTGTTTGCAGGGCGGCTTCTGTTGTTACCATGGCTAACACCTGGCTCATGAGGACAGGGGTGGGTTGATGAGGCTTCTTGACCGCAAGTACAAATCTACAGCGGGTATGTTATAGAGCCCACTGCCTGTCTAACCATCATTAGACTGCCAAATCCGTGGACATATTTTCTTAAGCATGATTTCCCTTCCCTATAATTGTTTACGACCTGTACCCATAGCCTTATGTGAACAATAGAACTTGAAATACAGAGACACATCATCTTGCCCTCTGAATATCTGTTTGCTAGATGTTTATACTGTTATTAGCATCTTCAACAGGACTGCTATATATTGCCTGGTAGGGGCCTGAAGGGTGTGGGGTTTGATGTTTAGACAGTTTGTGTGTAATTTTATATTTTATATCCGGTTTGTCAATTGCCAATTGTAAAAATGATCCTATCACTCTATCATACAGGGATTATAATAGTGCTTTGAGTTAGTGTATTATTTTACTGGGCAGCCTTTCCTTGTGGCCCTAGGTCAGTATCCAGCATAAGTATATTTGCTCTTGTGCCATCACCCTGTTCCCATGTGGAGGTACCTATTTGGAGGAATGATGTAGTTTATCCACTCAGATACCTTATCAAGAGCCAGCTCAAGACTTCATGTGTACCTTCTTATGTGAATATCTGTGGATATATGATTGATGTGTTTTACATTGTGATAACTCCACTAATCTATTGGTAAAGCATCCCTCCCTCTCTAGTACATATAGGCTGATTGTATCGCATAGTTAATATTGATTTTATTGAGTTCTCTGAGATGTTGGCTAGTACTCTGATCATCACAAAATTGGTAGCATTGGGTCCGATGGAATGCTATTTCTAGGCTTGCTTTTACTAGAATTATATTTTATTTTATTATCTGTAGAGTCTCAGCGCCAGCATATGACGTTACCAATATGCATATTTTGCTTCAAGTTTACCCTAAACAAGGATCCTTGGGCTTTTCTACTAGTCTTTGGAGGGCGCCGCCTGCGGCCGGGGCGGTGCGCTCTAACATTTATTGCCATCTGGGGATCCCTTTTTTATCAGCAACTGCATAATTGTATGTCTGGGTAGCTCTGTATGTCTAGCTTACAGTATAAATTTTTTGAGCAAGGAATTAGCTTAATACAACCCACCAATATGAGTGACTTAGCATATAAGACCCTCATAGTTTATAGACTTAGCACTTAATGACCACCACCAATGCACTTTATAGACAGTTGAGCTCAATATACTCCACAATTAGGCTGTGGTTATATGTTACCGCGCCTATTGCACTCCTCCAGTCTTAATGTTTTTAAATTTCATCTTTAAATATGAGGTCTTTGCATAACATTGGTAGAGCCACTAGCTAACTATCAAATGGTTGATAAATGCAATAAATATTATATATTTTGACTCCCGTATTATCTGCATATCCCAGACTACGTCTAATCTCCCTTAATTCTTAGGAGGGGTTTTTGTAATAGGTCTTATTCCACATGTAAGGTGTTTATTTCATAGTTATGGTTCCTGTTTACATTCAACTAGGGGATAGTCAGCTATCTTTTACATAAATAATTATATCATTACCATGTTATTTTTTACATACAGTTTAAAGAGTGTATAACCCATGTTAACTATTAAAAAAACAAAAAGAGGTTTGTTTGGGGGCCCAAAAGTGGTCTCCCTTATTTCATGGTAACCTTCTCTAACTGGCTTATACTACCTAGATGTGAGGTCCAAGAGTGGCCTCCTGAGCTCAATAGAAGGTTCACATTTAAATTGGCAACTCACCATTATACATCAGAGTGGTTTACTAATGCTTATTTTTTTTGTTTTTGGATTACCTGTATACACTCGCTAATGTATAGTACTTGTAACTCTTTGTATTTCCTAACTGTGTATGATGTACTCCCTTTTTATCATGTGAGTTGTCTGTTGAAACCTCAATAAAAATATATATAAAAAAAAAAAGTGGGGAAAAAAACCCCTACTCACGTAAAGGAAAAAAAAGTGAAAAAAACCCTAGCATCCTACCATAAGCCCCTAGCCTAATAATCCCTAAACCTCTGACCCCCCCCCCCACATTGCAAAGTATCTAAATAAACTATTCCCCCTAAACCCCATCCCTCCACAACACAAAGTATCTAAATAAACTATTAACCACTAAACCACATCCCCCCACATCGCAAAGTATCTAAATAAACAATTAACCCCTAAACCGCCATCCTTCCACATCGCAAAGTATCTAAATAAAATAGTAACCCCTAAACCGCCATCCCCCCACATCGCAAACTATCTAAATAAACTAAATATCCTCTAAACCGCCATCCCCCACAACACAAAGTTATAAACTAACATCTAAACCCCTAACTTAAAACCCCCCTAACTCAACCCAAATTAAAATAAATCCTAACTACCTTAAAATAAAAAACTTACCAGTAAAATTAAATAAAAACCTTATCTTTTATAAAAAAAATTACTATTACTAAAAATAAAAAAAACTACTATTACTGAAAAATAAAATTCCTACCATTAAAAAAAAATAAAAACCCCTCTCATTACAAAATAAAAAAACTACCATTACAAAAAATAACAAAAATGAATCCTATTCTATAACCCACCCCATTCTAAAAATAAACTACCAATAGCCCCTAAAAGAGCCTTTTGTAGGGCATTGCCATAAAACAATCAGCTCTTTTGTTTAAAAAACAAAAACACTAACTCCCCTCCCCCCAAAATAAAAAAATCTAACTAAAAAAATCCTAAACCACCCATTGCCCTGAAAAGGTCATTTGGATAGGTATTGCCCTTTAAAAGGGCATTCAGCTCTTTTGCTGCCCAAATTTTTTTTTTTAAAAAAAACCCTAATCTAAACCACCCCCCACCCAAAAAAAAGTTGGTACTCTTCATCCCGGCGGCGCTCGATCTACATCCATCTTCATCCCGGCAGCGCTCGATCTACATCCATCTTCATCATGGATCCATCTTCTTCCATCTTTATCCCAGCAGTGGTCTATCTTTTAACTTCATCACGGTGGCGGCGGGAACGTCAGTGGTCCTCTTCAGATCCTTAACAGGGAGCTCTTCATGCGTCTCCAGTCGAACACTGAATAGTGAATGCAAGGTACCCCTTTTATATAGGGGTACCCTTGCATTTCTATTGGCTGATTTGAATCTTCAAATTAAAATCAGCCAACAGAATGAAAGGAAAATGTTTTTATTTTATTGGCTGATTTGAATTTGAAGATTCAAATCAGCCAATAGAAATGCAAGGATCAAATGTAACAATAAATATTCAAAACCCACAAGACACAAGAACCATACTAAAACGTCCTCAAAAAAAAAGGATGCCAGTTGTTTGATGGAGTCCAACGGGGAAATTAGACACATATGGATTGGAGTACTCAAAGCATAGACAAAATAAAGATCAAAGGCAAAGGAAACAGAGACAAAATTAATGTATTAACTTTATTTTATTATTTTTTTATTTATATGTTGTTTATTGTATTTTTTTTATGTATTTGTCTATATGTTTATTAAATATAAAAAAATTGAGAGGGGGAGGAATTGTGGAGTCTGCAGTAGGCAGTGTTAGTATTTCTCTAATGTTAGTCTCCTATTGACAGTTAAGGTAGTTTGGTTAAGTTGTGCAAGACTGTCATTATCTATTAATGTCCTGGGTATTAGTAACTGAAGATTGTCTGAACAACATTAAATACACAGCTGCAGCTGCTCTGAAAAAGAAGAATGGATTGACACATAAAAGAAGAATGGATTGACATATAATTCTTCTGTACTGATATTTGTTACTGAAATGAGTGTGTGGACTATCATCATCCTATGTAGTCATTACTGTCATATTTATGTTATCTTAAAGCATTTGTCATATACCATATAATAATTGTAACTATACATAATGTGTGGATTCATTGCAATAGTAGTCTTGTTAAAGGGACATTAAACCCCCACAATTATTTCATGATTCAGATAGAGAATGCAATTTTAAAAAACATTCCAATTTATTTCTATTATATAATTTGCTTCATTCTTTAGATATCCTTTGTTGAAGAAATAGCAATGACCAAAGGTGAGCCAATCACACTAGGCATCCATGTGCAGCCACCAATTAGCAGCTACTGAGCCTATCTAGATATGCTTTTCAGCAAAGGATATCAAGAAAATGAAGCAAATTAGATAATAGAAGTAAATAAAAAGTTGTTTACAATTGCTTGTTCTATCTAAATCATGAAAAAAAAAAAAATTGGGTTTCATGTCCCTTTAAGTATCACAACCATTGAAATATATTGTTAAGGAAATTGAGACCTTACACATAAAGAAAGAGAAGTGCTCTCTCAGGAATGAATACCAGCACAATAACTTGTTAGCTTGTACTGAACAAGGAACATTGCAACCCGAGATGATTATTTTGGCCTTCATTGGGCCTCATCAGTGAAGTGCAGCTATATATATATATATATATATATATATATATATATATATATATATATATATATATACTATATGTGTATATATATATATATATATATATATATATAAACACACAGAGAAAACCCTGCACTCAATAGCAAGCTCACAGCTAAGATTTAAAAGCAAAAATGGAAAGGCTAGCCACCGCATCCGGCCAAATGGGACAAGCCCAGGTACCTCGTCAAGGTCCTTTCCAATACCTGGGACCCCAAAACAGCCACACAAAGCAAGCTCTCAAATCCAAACAAACCGGGAACAAGGGAAGGGTGCACAGGATTATGTAATCACTCCAGTAATATACAAAACACAGAAGGGGACTGCACTCCTAGACCGGACAGGGTACATATCCTATGACCCTGCAACATGCTCAGCCCTGGGTACTCAGCGGCACTCACAAGAAGCTGTGCTGTCACCAGAGTCACAGGCAGTTAACCCCAGACAGGTCTGGGTACAAGAACTATAGGGGAAATTACAAAACAAATTAATACAACACACAGAGAAAACCCAGCACTCACTTACAAGCTCTCAGCTAAGATTTAAAAGCAAAAATGCAAAGGTTAGTTACTGCATCCGGGCCAAATGGGACAAGCCCAGGTACCATGTCAAGGTCCTTTCCAATACCTGGGACCCCAAAACAGTCACACAATGCAAGCTCTCAAATCCAAACATATTGCATGTTGGGATTTGAGCATGTTGCAGGGTCATGGGATGTGTACCCAGTCCGGTCTAGGAGTGCAGTCCCCTTCCGCTTTTTGTATATTACTGGGGTGATAAAATAAGCCTGTGCACCCTTCCCTTGTTCCCGGTTTGTTTGGATTTGAGAGCTTGCATTTTGTGCCTGTTTTGGGGTCTTAGGTATTGGAAAGGACCTTGACAAGGTACCTGGGCTTGTCCCATTTGGCCGGATGCGGTGGCTAGCCTTTCCATTTTTGCTTTTAAATCTTAGCTGTGAGCTTGCTAGTGAGTGCAGGGTTTTCTCTGTGTGTTGTATTAATTTACAAACAAGATGAAACTTTAAGAGTAGTATAAGAGCTAAGAGGTTAACCAGCAATTCCTCTCATCATAGTGTATTGTAAAAAGGAACACCCAGATCTCCAAACTGTATGCCGATTAAGTTCACTCTTTGGGGTGAGACTTATATAGTTTTATGTTAACCCCCTCAAGGGCACTAGATACTCTCAAAAGAAAGAAATACCCACTGTTACACTCATTACTTATACACACTGCTGCACCTTGTGCAGCCCAGTGTGTGTGAGATAACAACAACGCTTTATCTAATGGAGTCTCAGAAACAACAGATAATACTTCAATCGTTAATCACTTTACTTCACTCACCCCCGTAGTATTCCGGCACCAGTTTCCAGCCTCTGTGAATCTAGCTGAGCTTTTTACTCTCTCCTCCACTGTTCCTTTCCGTGTCGGGCGTCTCAAAGCTGCTCCTTCACGCTGATCCTCTAACACGTCGGAACGCTAGAACAGATGACCGGAAGTAGAAGACGGCTCCTTGTGTTCCTTTCCGCGGCTCTGTGAATTGGTTACGGTACCGAGGGTGGAAGTGTAAATATAGGACTGCCCTTAAAAGTCCTGAAAAATTTACTCCTAAGGTAGCGGACTCCTGACAATCCACAAAAATAAATACTTGAAAAGAGCAAGGAAGTCCATTTTCCGGATTTACTTAAAACATTCCATTTATTGGGTATTCATTAAAAAATTGGCATGGAAAATTGTACAAAAGTGCAGAGTCAGCACAAAGTCTGACCGGTTTCGGTCGAAAGAATATAATCATAGACTAACATTAGAACAGGTGGTTAACCCTATATAGGATATAGACCAACATGATTGGTTAAAATCATCACTAGACTCAGCACCTTAGAATGTATAATTAGGATATGTAATCAACAGATTACCCTTATTAAGCAAATTAGAACAGAGGGTTATATATACAAATTGACATTGAAAAATGAGGCAATAAATACAAACATTAACATTAATCATAGGTGGCCTAAAATGTACTCTGTATGTTTTTGTGTGTGCCAAAACATTTAAACTGCAGCAATGACCAATCATATATCCAGTATACCCACATAGTTAGCTATAATACCTAAAGTGACACTGTAATAACAATACTTAGTCCCTGGATAACTATAGACAAAAGTAGAGGGATTTCAAAGAACAGTTAAAATCTCTTAAAAGGGACATCACCACATATCCAATATTAATATATTCATGGAATTATAACCATAAAAATAAAGGATCAATGTATCTGTTCAGACTAAAGCCTCAATGCTTAGTGGCTAAATAAGTAAGATACCTACAGATAATGGTTATTCTTAAAGTCAAAGCTCACTTCATTAATTAAAAAAATAGCTTTATAACCTAAATAGTCTAAAAAAGATAAGGATATCCAATCAGTTGTTCACTATATTAAATAATGGCTATTAGAATGCACCGATTTGTTCATTCATTTGTTAGGGGTACCCCCTACAGCTCATGATGTAATATCTTAGCATGTTAGGAAGAGTATATCCCTAATATTAATAGTCACAGTATACGATATCTTGTACATTTAAACTCATAGTGAAAAGAGAGGAAAGGCCAAAAAAAAAGGATGAAGATTAGAGATAATTAAAAATAATCAGCTCTGGATTTATCTATGCCAGTAGTTTATTATGTCATGTTCAGAATTGAACCCTGCTGGTATCAAGCTTTGAGTTTGAAAATCCAGTAGGTCTCTTGTCGGTTCAAAACTGCTTGTCTATCTCCCCTAAACCGAGGCCCCCCCACATCGCCGCCACTCGATTAAATTTTTTTAACCCCTAATCTGCCGACCGCCACCTACGTTATACTTATGTACCCCTAATCTGCTGCCCCTAACACCGCCGACCCCTATATTATATTTATTAACCTCTAATCTGCCCCCCACAACGTCGCCACCAGCTACCTACAATAATTAACCCCTAATCTGCCGACCGCAAAGCGCCGCCACCTACGTTATCCTTATGTACCCCTAATCTGCTGCCCCTAACACCGCCGACCCCTATATTATATTTATTAACCCCTAATCTGCCCCCCACAACGTCGCCGCCACCTACCTACACTTATTAACCCCTAATCTGCCGAGCGGACTGCACCGCTACTATAATAAAGTTATTAACCCCTAATCCGCCTCACTCCCGTCTCAATAACCCTATAATAAATAGTATTAACCCCTAATCTGCCCTCCCTAACATCGCCGACACCTAACTTCAAACATTAACCCCTAATCTGCCGACCGGAGCTCACCTCTATTCTAATAAATTTTTTAACCCCTAAAGCTAATTCTAACCCTAACCCTAACACCCCCTAAATTAAATATAATTTTATTCTAACGAAATAAATTAACTCTTATTAAATAAATCATTCCTATTTAAAGCTAAATACTTACCTGTAAAATAAATCCTAATATAGCTACAATATAAATTATAATTATATTGTAGCTATTTTAGGGTTAATATTTATTTTACAGGTAACTTTGTAATTATTTTAACCAGGTACAATAGCTATTAAATAGTTAAGAACTATTTAATAGTTACCTAGTTAAAATAATTACAAAATTACCTGTAAAATAAATCCTAACCTAATTTACAATTAAACCTAACACTACACTATCAATAAATAAATTAAATAAACTACCTACAATTATCTACAATTAAACCTAACACTACACTATCAATAAATAAATTAAATACAATTCCTACAAATAAATACAATTAAATAAACTAACTAAAGTACAAAAAATAAAAAAGAACTAAGTTACAAAAAATAAAAAAATATTTACAAACATTAGAAAAAAATTACAACAATTTTAAACTAATTACACATACTCTAAGCCCCCTAATAAAATAACAAAGACCCCCAAAATAAAAAAATGCCCTACCCTATTCTAAATTACAAAAGTTCAAAGCTCTTTTACCTTACCAGCCCTTAAAAGGACCTTTTGTGGGGCATGCCCCAAAGAATTCAGCTCTTTTGCCTGTAAAAAAAAACATACAATACCCCCCCAACATTACAACCCACCACCCACATACCCGATCAGCCAATCAGATTGAGCTTGCATTCTATTGGCTGATCGGAACAGCCAATAGAATGCAAGCTCAATCTGATTGGCTGATTGAATCAGCCAATCGGATTGAACTTGATTCTGATTGGCTGATTCCATCAGCCAATCAGAATTTTCCTACCTTAATTCCGATTGGCTGATAGAATCCTATCAGCCAATCGGAATTCGAGGGACGCCATCTTGGATGACGTCCCTTAAAGGAACCGTCATTCGTCGGGAAGTCGTCGGAAGAAGAAGATGGGTCCGCGGTGGAGGTCTTCAAGATGGAGCCGGTCGTCATCGGATGAAGATAGAAGATGCCACTTGGATCAAGATGGTTGCCGGTCCGGATCGCCTCTTCTTCCCGGATAGGATGAAGATTTTGGAGCCTCTTCTGGACCTCTTCAGCCGCTGGATAATGGATGTCTAGCCCCCGCTTGGGCTTGGATGAAGATTTCGGAGCCTGGAACGATCGGTGATACCTGGCATGGTGAAGACAAGGTAGGAAGATCTTCAGGGGCTTAGTGTTAGGTTTATTTAAGGGGGGTTTGGGTTAGATTAGGGGTATGTGGGTGGTGGGTTGTAATGTTGGGGGAGTATTGTATGTTTTTTTTTACAGGCAAAAGAGCTGAATTCTTTGGGGCATGCCCCACAAAAGGTCCTTTTAAGGGTTGGTAAGGTAAAAGAGCTTTGAACTTTTGTAATTTAGAATAGGGTAGGGCATTTTTTTATTTTGGGGGTCTTTGTTATTTTATTAGGGGGCTTAGAGTAGGTGTAATTAGTTTAAAATTGTTGTAATTTTTTTCTAATGTTTGTAAATATTTTTTTATTTTTTGTAACTTAGTTCTTTTTTATTTTTTGTACTTTAATTCGTTTATTTAATTGTATTTATTTGTAGGAATTGTATTTAATTTATTTATTGATAGTGTAGTGTTAGGTTTAATTGTAGATAATTGTAGGTAGTTTATTTAATTTATTTATTGATAGTGTAGTGTTAGGTTTAATTGTAACTTAGGTTAGGATTTCTTTTACAGGTAATTTTGTAATTATTTTAACTAGGTAACTATTAAATAGTTCTTAACTATTTAATAGCTATTGTACCTGGTTAAAATAATTACAAAGTTACCTGTAAAATAAATATTAATCCTAAAATAGCTACAATATAATTATAATTTATATTGTAGCTATATTAGGATTTATTTTACAGGTAAGTATTTAGCTTTAAATAGGAATAATTTATTTAATAAGAGTTAATTTATTTAGTTAGAATAAAATTATATTTAACTTAGGGGGGTGTTAGGGTTAAAGTTAGACTTAGCTTTAGGGGTTAATAAATTTATTAGAATAGCGGTGAGCTCCTGTCGGCAGATTAGGGGTTAATACTTGAAGTTAGGTGTCGGCAATGTTAGGGGGGGCAGATTAGGGGTTAATACTATTTATTATAGGGTTATTGAGGCGGGAGTGAGGCGGATTAGGGGTTAATACATTTATTATAGTAGCGCTCAGGTCCGGTCGGCAGATTAGGGGTTAATAAGTGTAGTTAGGTGGAGGCGACGTTGGGGGCGGCAGATTAGGGGTTAATAAATATAATATAGGGGTTGGCGATGTTAGGGCAGCAGATTAGGGGTACATGGGGATAATGTAGGTGGCGGGGGTGTACGGAGCGGCAGATTAGGGGTTAAAAATAATATGCAGGGGTCAGCGATAGCGGGGGCGGCAGATTAGGGATTAATAAGTGTAAGGTTAGGGGTGTTTAGACTCGGGGTACATGTTAGAGTGTTAGGTGCAGACGTAGGAAGTGCTTCCCCATAGAAAACAATGGGGCTGCGTTAGGAGCTGAACGCGGCTTTTTTGCAGGTGTTAGGTTTTTTTTCAGCTCAAACAGCCCCATTGTTTTCTATGGGGGAATCGTGCATGAGCACGTTTTTGAAGCTGGCCGCGTCCGTAAGCACCGCTGGTATCGAGAGTTGAAGTTGCGGTAAATATGCTCTACGCTCCTTTTTTGGAGCCTAACGCAGCCATTCTGTGAACTCTAAATACCAGCGGTATTTAAAAGGTGTGGCCAGAAAAAAGCACGCGTAGCTAACGCACCCCTTTGGCCGCAAAACTCTAAATCTAGGCGATAGGTTGTAACACATGTTTTTTCCTCTCAATTTGACATCTCCCATTAGAATTTGTAGATTTTTATCAACAATTTCACAAACCTCTTTGTACTGGTTCGAAAAAGAGGTGATAAATGACAATGAAATAGGCATTCAATTCACTTACGAGTGGAGGAAAGATCAAATATCCTTTTTAGATATAACTTTACAAGGTTTGACTAAGGAAAAGAAAGTGGTTTCATCCCTATATAGAAAACCTATTTCGGGTAACAGCTTGCTACATGCTAGAAGTAATCATCCCAGCCACGTATTCAAAGGTATCACTGAGGGTCAATTTATGAGGGTACGACGTAATTGTACCCTGGATGAAATATTCCAGGAGGAAAGCAAGAATCTTAAGACAGAGGTTCAAAGACAGAGGTTACCCAAAGGGGATGGTAGACAAAGCGTGTGAGACAGTAAGTAGGATGGAGCGAACAACTTTGCTTACAGATAAAAAGATGAGACAAACAGGGAATCCCCCCAGACGAAAAGTAAAACCAAAATTTATCACCTCTTTTTCGAACCAGTACAAAGAGGTTTGTGAAATTGTTGATAAAAATCTACAAATTCGAATGGGAGATGTCAAATTGAGAGGAAAAATTCAGGAAGGTTGCATGTTTGTCGCCAGACGGGCGGCAACATTGGGCAATATTTTGTCACTGAGTATGCTCAAGGGTGATAGAACAAGTTCATGGTTACATCACAACGGTACATATAGGTGTGGGAGGAGAACATGTACATCCTGTGATCACATTAAAACTGGAAAGGAATTTAAATCACATAGTACAGATGACACGTTTGAAACAAAGGGATGCATAAACTGCAAAAGCACATATGTTATCTACCTGATAGGTTGTACCACATGTTCCAAGTCCTATGTGTGTAGGACAACACGAGATGTGGGAACAAGGATCAGAGAACATCTGTCCTACATATCAGGAGATAAACCGTGCTCTGCATTGTCAATACATTTTTTGGCAAGCAATAGAACAGATCCCCAAAAAACCCAGGGGAGGAGATAGACAAGCAGTTTTGAACCAACAAGAGACCTACTGGATTTTCAAACTCAAAAGCTTGATACCAGCAGGGTTCAATTCTGAACATGACATAATAAACTACTGGCATAGATAAATCCAGAGCTGATTACTTTTAATTATCTTCTGTAGCTTGTAACTTTTGGCCACTTAAGCTTTACATATATACCATAGGATTAATAGGGATCTCTATCTATATGAATAATGAGCGTTGTAAAAAGGACACAACCTCTATAAGGCAACGTTCATCCTGTTTTTTTGGCCTTTCCTCTCTTTTCACTATGAGTTTAAATGTACGAGATATCGTATACTGTGACTATTAATATTAGGGATATACTCTTCCTAACATGCTAAGATATTACATCATGAGCTGAAGGGGATACCCCTAACAAATGAATGAACAAATTGGTGCATTCTAATAGCCATTATTTAATATAGTGAACAACTGATTGGATATCCTTATCTTTTTTTAGACTATTTAGGTTATAAAGCTATTTTTTTAATTAATGAAGTGAGCTTTGACTTTAAGAATAACCAATATCTGTAGGTATCTTACTTATTTAGCCACTAAGCATTGAGGCTTTAGTCTGAACAGATACATTGATCCTTTATTTTTATGGTTATAATTCCATGAATATATTAATATTGGATATGTGGTGATGTCCCTTTTAAGAGATTTTAACTGTTCTTTGAAATCCCTCTACTTTTGTATATAGTTATCCAGGGACTAAGTATTGTTATTACAGTGTCACTTTAGGTATTATAGCTAACTATGTGGGTATACTGGATATATGATTGGTCATTGCTGCAGTTTAAATGTTTTGGCACATACAAAAACATACAGAGTACATTTTTAGGCAACCTATGATTAATGTTAATGTTTGTATTTATTGCCTCATTTTTCAATGTCAATTTGTATATATAACCCTCTGTTCTAACTTGCTTAATAAGGGTAATCTGTTGATTACATATCCTAATTACACATTCTAAGGTGCTGAGTCTAGTGATGATTTTAACCAATCATGTTGGTCTATATCCTATATAGGGTTAACCACCTGTTTTAATTTTAGTCTATGATTACGGTCTTTCGATCGAAACCGGTCAGACTTTGTGCTGACTCTGCACTTTTGTACAATTTTCCACGCCAATTTTTTTAATGAATACCCAATAAATGGAATGTTTTAAGTAAATCCGGAAAATGGACTTCCTTGCTCTTTTCAAGTGTTGTATTAATTTGTTTTGTAATTTCCACTATGTTTCTTGCACCCAGACCTGTCTGGGGTTAACTGCCTGTGACTCTGGTGACAGCACAGCTTCTTGTGAGTGTCACTGAGGACACAGGGCTGAGCATGTTGCAGGTTCATGGGATGTGTACCCGGTGCAATCTAGGAGTGCAGTTCCCTTCCGTGTTTTATGTATCTAAACACTGATAACAAACAAGCTGCACTGCATAATTATTAATAGTATCTATGCACTGACAATAAGCATGTTTCCCTGCATAATGATGACTAGTATCTATACACTGATAATAAATAAGCTGCACTGCATATTGATGACTAGTCTCTATACACAGAAAATTAAAAAGCTGCACTGTATAATGATGAGTATCTATACACTGATAATAAACAAGCTACATTACATTATAATGACTAGTATCTACACACTGACAATGAACAAGCTGAACTGCATAATGACGACTAGCATCTATTCACTGATAATAAACAAGCTGCACTGCATAATGGTGACTAGTATCTATACACTGATAACAAACAATTTGCACTAAAAATAATGACGAATATCTGTACACTAATAATAAACAAGCTGCACTGCATAATGATGACTAGTATCTATACACTGATAACAAACAATTTGCACTAAAAATAATGACAAATATCTATACACTAATAATAAACAAGCTGCAATGCATAATAATGACTAGTATATACACACTGACAATGAACAAGCTGAACTGCATAATGATAACTAGTATCTCTGCATTGACAATAAACAGCTGCACTGCAAAATGATGACTAATATCTATAAACTGATAATAAACAAGTGACACTGCATAATGATGACTAGTATCTATACACTGATAATAAACAAGTGACACTACATATTAATGACTAGTATCTATACACTGACAATGAACAAGCTGCACTGCATAATGATGACTAGTATCTATACACTGATAACAAACAATTTGCACTAAAAATAATGACAAATATTTGTACACTAATAATAAACAAGCTGCACTGCATGATTATGACTAATATCCAGACACTGATAATAAACAAGCTAAACTGCATAATGATGACTAGTATCGATACGCTGATCATAAACAAGCAGCACTGCATAATGATGACTAGTATCTATACACTGACAATAAATAAGCTGCACTACATAATAATGACTAGTATCTATACACAGATAATGATCAAGCTAAACTGCATAATGATTACTAGTATCTATACACTAATAATAAAAAAACTGCAATGCATAATAATGACTAGTATATACACACTGACAATGAACAAGCTGAACTGCATAATGATAACTAGTATCTCTGCATTGACAATAAACAGCTGCACTGCAAAATGATGACTAATATCTATAAACTGATAATAAACAAGTGACACTACATAATGATGACTAGTATCTATACACTGATAATAAACAAGCTGCACTACATAATAATGACTAGTATCTATACACTGATAATAAACAAGCTGCACTACATATTAATGACTAGTATCTATACACTGACAATGAACAAGCTGCACTACATAATAATGACTAGTATCTATACACTGATAATAAACAAGCTGCACTACATAATAATGACTAGTATCTATACACTGATAATAAACAAGCTGCACTACATAATAATGACTAGTATCTATACACTGACAATGAACAAGCTGCACTGCATAATAATGACTAGTATGTATACACTGATAATGAACAAGCTTCACTGCATAATGATTAATAGTATATATACACTGACAATAAAAAGCTAAACTGTATAATGATAACAAGTATCTATACACTGATAATAAACAAGCTAAACTGCATAATGACGACTAGCATCTATTCACTGATAATAAACACGCTGCACTGCATAATGATGAATAGTATCTATACACTGTTAACAAACAAGTTGCACTAAAAATAATGACTAATATCTGTACACTAATAATAAACAAGCTGCACTGCATGATTATGACTAATATCTAGACACTGATAATAAACAAGCTGCACTGCATAATAATGACTAGTATGTATACACTGATAATAAACAAGCTAAACTGCATAATGATGACTAGTATCGATACGCTGATAATAAACAAGCAGCACTGCGTAATGATGACTAGTATTCGGTCCGGTCTAGGAGTGTAGTCCCCTTCCATGTTTTATGTATCTAAACACTGATAACAAACAAGCTGCACTGCATAATTATTAATAGTATCTATGCACTGACAATAAAAACGTTTCACTGCATAATGATGACTAGTATCTATACACTGATAATAAACAAGCTGCACTGCATATTGATGACTAGTCTCTATACACAGGAAATAAAAAAGCTGCACTGTATAATGATGAGTATCTATAAACTGATAATAAACAAGCTACATTACATTATAATGACTAGTATCTACACACTGACAATGAACAAGCTGAACTGCATAATGACGACTAGCATCTATTCACTGATAATAAACAAGCTGCACTGCATAATGATGACTAGTATCTATACACTGCTAACAAACAATTTGCACTAAAAATAATGACTAATATCTGTACACTAATAATAAACAAGCTGCACTGCATGATTGTGACTAATATCCAGACACTGATAATAAACAAGATGCACTGCATAGTGATAACTAATATCTATACACTGATAATAAACAAGCTAAACTGCATAATGATGACTAGTATCTATACACTGATAATAAACAAGCTAAACTGCATAATGATGACTAGTATCTATACACTGATAATGAACAAGCTAAACTGCATAATGATGACTAATATTGATGCACTGATAATAAACAAGCAGCACTGCATAAGGATAACTAGTATCTCTGCATTGACAATAAACAGCTGCACTGCAAAATGATGACTAATATCTATACACTGATAATAAACAAGCTAAACTGCATAATGATGACTAGTATCTATACACTGATAATAAAGAAGCTAAACTGCATAATGATGACTAGTATCGATACGCTGATAATAAACAAGCAGCATTGCATAATGATGACTAGTATCTATCTATACACTGACAATAAATAAGCTGCACTACATAATAATGACTAGTATCTATACACAGATAATGATCAAGCTAAACTGCATAATGATGACTAGTATCTATACACTAATAATAAACAAGCTGCACTGCATAATAATGACTAGTATATACACACTGACAATGAACAAGCTGAACTGCATAATGATAACTAGTATCTCTGCATTGACAGTAAACAGCTGCACTGCAAAATGATTACTAATATCTATAAACTGATAATAAACAAGTGACACTGCATAATGATGACTAGTATCTATACACTGATAATAAACAAGTGACACTACATATTAATGACTAGTATCTATACACTGATAATAAACAAGCTGCACTACATAATAATGACTAGTATCTATACACTGACAATGAACAAGCTGCACTACATAATAATGACTAGTATCTATACACTGACAATGAACAAGCTGCACTGCATAATAATTACAAGTATCTATACACTGGTAATAAACAAGCTGCACTACATAATAATGACTAGTATGTATACACTGATAATGAACAAGCTGCACTGCATAATGATTAATAGTATCTATACACTGACAATAAAAAGCTAAACTGCATAATGATGACAAGTATCTATTCACTGATAATAAACAAGCTAAACTGCATAATGACGACTAGCATCTATTCACTGATAATAAACAAGCTGCACTGCATAATGATGAATAGTATCTATACATTGATAACAAACAAGTGGCACTAAAAATAATGACTAATATCTGTACACTAATAATAAACAAGCTGCACTGCATGATTATGACTAATATCTAGACACTGATAATAAACAAGCTGCACGGCATAATAATGACTAGTATGTATACACTGATAATAAACAAGCTAAACTGCATAATGATGACTAGTATCGATACGCTGATAATAAACAAGCAGCACTGCATAATGATGACTAGTATCTATACACTGACAATAAATAAGCTGCACTACATAATAATGACTAGTATCTATACACAGATAATGATCAAGCTAATCTGCATAATGATGACTAGTATCTATACACTAATAATAAACAAGCTGCACTGCATAATAATGACTAGTATATACACACTGACAATGAACAAGCTGAACTGCATAATGATGACTAGTATCTCTGCAATGACAATAAACAGCTGCACTGCAAAATGATGACTAATATCTATAAACTGATAATAAACAAGTGACACTGCATAATGATGACTAGCACCTATACACTTATAATCAACAAGCTGCACTGCATAATGAAGACTAGTATCTATACACTGATAATCAACAAGCTGCACTGCATAATGATGACTCGTATCTATACACTTATAATCAAATAGCTGCACTTCAGAATAATGACTAGTATCAATACACTGATAATAAACTAGTTGCACTACATAAAGATAACTATTATCTATACACCGATAACAAAGAAGCTGCACTGCATAGTGATAACTAGTATCTGTACAATGACAATAAACAAGCTGCACTGCATAATGATGACTAGTATGTATAGACTGATAATAAACAAGCTTTACTGCATAAAGATGACTAGTATCTCTAAACTGATAATAAACAAGATGCAGTGCATATTGATGACTAGCACCTACACACAGATAATAAACACGGTACCCTGCATAATGAGGACTAGTATCTATACACTGATAATAAACACGCTGCACTACATTATGATGACTAGTATCTATACACTGACAATAAACAAGCTGCACTGTATAATGATAACTAATATCTATACACTGACAATAAACAAGCTGCACTGCATAATGATGACTAGTATCTATGCACAGGCCCAGCACTTGCATAAAGGCATCTGCAACCGCCTTAGGGCTAACCAGCAGTGGGACGCAAAACTGGAGAGCTCAGAGTCAGAGCAGTGTTTTATAGAAAAAACACTTTTTTTGACATTTTATGAGTGGTAGAACTTCCAGGGTCCAACAGGTTGCATAAAACATTTGCGGCCACCGGACCCTGGAGATCCGCCACTTAGGACTCCCAGCAGGCAGCACTTTCCCTGTTAGGTGCCACTGTATGTTCCAGCAGTCAGTACGTACTACTGGTATAAGCTCCTCCTCCAGACCATCCGGTCCCTAAAGCGCGCAGATCACGCTGTTCTGTCAAGTCAGTCTCACGCTTACACGAATACCGGTCCCACCACTTATCCCTCATGCTTTGCTTGGCTCTTCCATAAGTTCCATCCTGATCCTGGCACAGGGCTAACCAGCAGTGGGGCGCAAAACTGGAGAGCTCAGAGTCAGAGCAGTGTTTTATAAAAAAAAACACTTTTTTGACATTTTATGATTGGTGGAACTTCCAGGGTCCAAAAGGGGGCATAAAACATTTGCGGCCACCGGACCCTGGAGATCCACCACTTAGGACTCCCAGCAGGCAGCACTTTCCCTGTTAGGTGCCACTGTATGTTCCAGCAGTCAGTACGTACTACCGGTATAAGCTCCTCCTCCAGACCATCCAGTCTCTAAAGCGTGCCGATCACGCTGTTCTGTCAACTCAGTCTCACGCTTACCCGAATACCGGTCCCACCACTTATCCCTCATGCTTTGCTTGGCTCTTCCATAAGTTCCATCCTGATCCCGGCACAGTGACAGTCAGAGCAGACAGTGTGTGTGTCACTCTGCAGCAGTCCGGACCTGTTATTGGGGCCCGGGGCTAAGTTCAAGTCAGCATGCCGTCACCGTGTGTGTGGTGTGTGTGTCACCCTGACCCGCTCTGACTGGCCCTCAATACTTCCATCCTTGGCGGGCGCTCTCCTCTGTAATTGTGAGTAGTACATGTACCGGGTTGTGGTTGGCAGCCTTGAAGCAGAATTTGTTTTGTCAAGTATGGGATAGCTCTTTACTTAGCAATTGTTTAAAGTTATATTGCAGCACCCACAAAGACTAACCCTGATCCTAACCCTTGCACTATTGTTATAGCCCTAATGATAAGCCTTACCCTAGCTTTAAATATCAATACCACCATCATGATATATATATAATAATTACAGTATCTATACACTGGTAATAAACAAGCTGCACTAAATAATAATGACTAGTATGTATACACTGATAATGAACAAGCTGCACTGCATAATGGTGACTAGTATACACTGATAATAAACAAGCTGCACTGCATAATGATGACTAATATACACTGAAAATACAAAAGATGCATTGTATAATGATAAGTATCTATACACTGATAATAAACAAGCAACACTACAGTATAATGACTAGTATCTACACACTGACAATAACCACGCTGAACTGCATAATGATGACTAATATACACTGATAATAAACAAGCTGCACTGCATAATGATGACTAGTATCTATGCACAGATAATAAACAAGCTGCACTGCTTAATGATGACTAGTATCAATACACCGATAATTAACAAGCTGCGCTACATAATGATAGCTAGTATCTGTACACTGACAATAAACAAGCTGCACTGTATAATGATAACTAATATCTATACACTGGCAATAAACAAGCTGCACTGCATAATGATGACTAGTATCTATACACTGATAATAAACAAGCTGCACTGCATCATGATGACTAGTATCTGTACACTGACAATAAACAAAATGTGCTGCATAAAGCCAACTAGTATCTACACTGATAATAAACAAGCTAAACTGCATAATGATGACTAGTATCAATACACTGATAAACAACAAGCTGCACTACATAATGATAACTAGTATCTGTACACTGACAATAAACAAGCTGCACTGCATAATGATGACTAGTATCTATACACAGATAATAAACAAGCTGCACTGCTTAATGATGACTAGTATCAATACACCAATAGCTGCACTACATAATGATAGCTAGTATCTGACAATAAACAAGCTGCACTGTATAATGATAACTAATATCTATACACTGGCAATAAACAAGCTGCACTGCATAATAATGACTAGTATCTATACACTGATAACAAACAAGCTGCACTAAAAACAATGACTAATATCTGTATACTGATAATAAACAAGTTGAACTGCATAAGGATGACTAGTATCTGTATACTGTTAATAAGCAAGCTGCACTACATAATGATAACTAGTACTGTACACTGACAATAAACAAGCTGCACTGTATAATGATAACTAATATCTATACACTGACAATAACCAAGCTGCACTGCATAATGATGACTAGTATGTATACACAGATAATAAACAAGTTGCACTACATAATAATGACTAGTATCTATGCACTGTTAATAAACAAGCTGCACTACATAATAATGACTAGTATCTGTACACTGACAATAAACAAGCTGCACTGCATAATGAAAACTAATATCTATACAATCACAATAAACAAGCTGCACTGCATAATGACTAGTATCAATACACTGATAAACAAGCTGCACTACATAATAATGACTAGTATCTATATACTGATAATAAACAAACTGCACTGCATAAAGGAAACTAGTATCTATACACTGATAATAAACAAGGTGAACTGCATAATGATGACTAGTATCTATACACTGATAACAAACAAGCTGCACTAAAAAAAATGACTAATATCTGTACACTGATAATAAACAAGCTGAACTGCATAATGATGACTAGTATCTATATACTGATAACAAAGAAGCTGCACTGCATAATAATGACAAGTATCTATACACTGGTAATAAACAAGCTGCATTGTATAATAATGACTAGTATCTATATACTGATAACAAACAAGCTGCACTACATAATAATGACTAGTATCTATACACTGATAATAAACAAGCTGGTCTTTCTGATTGTACCTCGAGCTACTGTATCAAAACAATACAGTATCTTAAACAAAGGGACACTTGTATAACAATTGTCTAGATACAAGTGGTACCCTTTGTTCATCAGGGGTAATATCAGGTCCCAGACAATCTTGCCACTGGTTCCTATATGTTCTGGGCAACCTAGAGGGTCAAGGTGGATATCCTTTCCCACATACACCCGTAAGGCCTGAGTATACCCAGTCTCGCTCTCACAGAGCTTATACACCTTTACCCCATACCTGGAGCGCTTGGAAAGAATATACTGCTTGAACCCTAACCTTCCCTTATACTTCATCAGGGATTCATCCACGCATATATTCCTTCAAGGTGTATAAGCCTCTGCAAACCTGACAGTAAAGTGGGTAATCAGTGGGATGATTATATACAGCCTGCCAAACTGGAGATGCTCCCTAGGGAGGCACAGGCTGTTGTCACTGAAGTGCATGAAATGTAGAATCATTTCATACCTCTTCCTTGACATACACTGGGAGTAAATGGTGGATAGAGCAGATGGGGCTACTGCTCCATTAGGAGCGGATGGAGGGCTTCTTTATGATGCCCATCAGCATAGTCAATTGCTGCCTTGCCAAAAAAAGTCAGACTTTGCAGCATGGAACTGATGGGCATATAAATTAGTTTGGGCGACAATGTTCCCCAATACATAATCGCCCAGAAACACCTCCATAAACTCTTGGGGGCTAAATCCTGCAACATCCACATTGATGCTAGGATTTGCAGTGAAGGGTGGGATATCTGGCCTCTGGCAATGAGGTTCTACCCACAACTCAGCAGGAATGCCAGCTGGAGAAACACGTCTCCTTCTGGCAGGGGGGCTAGCAGCCACAGATACATCACTATCAGTTGACACTGTATCTAGTGATGTATTTGAGCACCTGCAGGGTCACTATTAGTATCTGAGTCAGACATAGACGCGTCAGACTCTAGCGCAAGGATGGCATACACCTCCTCAGAGCTATACATCCTCTGCGACATGATTACACTCACTTTATTTAGTGATCTGTCACAAAAAAATCACTTAAAAACCTAAAAAATTGCACAGACAGCAAAAAAGTGTTGCTGTGCAAGAGACAGTAATTTATAGTGATCACTGGCAAGAAAGGGGTTAATGGCTCTGAAAAGAGTCTTTGGGTCTCACACAAAAACAAAATTGTAATCCTAAAAAGATGCACAGACAGCAAAAAAGTGCTGCTGTGCAAGAGCCAGTGATTTATAGTGATCACTGGTAAGATAAGGGTTAATGGCTCTGAAAAGAGCCTTTGGGTCTCACAATTTTTACAAAAACTACCTAAAACTAGCTAAATCTCTCTCCCTAAACACAGAGCTCTCTCTCTCCCTCACTCTCATTAAAACACAAGTGAGGAGAGGAAGGGATATTCACACTGGTCAGAGTCAATATTTACTAATATTTACATGACCAGATACATGGGGATTATTATACTAATACATTTTATTATAGGGCAAGCTCTGATTGGATGACCCTAATCTGCCCCTATAATGAGGCAGGCTAGGGACACCCCCAGAATCCCCATGATGCACTGCCTTTAGAAAGGCAGCGCTGTCTTGGAAGCCAAAAAAAAAAATACATTACAATTAAAATAAAAAATTCTAACAGTACTTAAAAAATAAAGGCCTAGATTTAGAGTTTGGCGTTAGCCATGAAAACCAGCGTTAGAGGCTCCTAACGCTGGTTTTAGGCTACCTCCGGTATTTGGAGTCACTCAAAAAAGGGTCTAACGCTCACTTTTCAGCCGCAACTTTTCCATACCGCAGATCCCCTTACGTAAATTGCGTATCCTATCTTTTCAATGGGATTTTTCTAACTCCGGTATTTAGAGTCGTGTCTGAAGTGAGCGTTAGACATCTAACGACAAAACTACAGCCGCAGGAAAAAAGTCAGTAGTTAAGAGCTTTCTGGGCTAACGCCGGTTCATAAAGCTCTTAACTACTGTACTCTAAAGTACACTAACACCCATAAACTACCTATGTACCCCTAAACCGAGGTCCCCCCACATCGCCGCCACTCGATTCAATTTTTTAACCCCTAATCTGCCGACCGCCACCTACGTTATACTTACGTACCCCTAATCTGCTGCCCCTAACACCGCCGACCCCTATATTATATTTATTAACCCCTAACCTGCCCCCCACAATGTCGCAGCCAGCTACCTACAATAATTAACCCCTAATCTGCCGACCGCAAAGCGCCGCCACCTACGTTATACTTATGTACCCCTAATCTGCTGCCCCTAACACCGCCGACCCCTATATTATATTTATTAACCCCTAACCTGCCCCCCACAACGTCACAGCCAGCTACCTACACTTATTAACCCCTAATCTGCCAAGCGGACCGCACCGCTATTATTATAAAGTTATTAACCCCTAATCCGCCTCACTAACCCTATAATAAATAGTATTAACCCCTAATCTGCCCTCCCTAACATCGCTGACACCTAACTTCAATTATTAACCCCTATTCTGCCGACTGGAGCTCACCGCTATTCTAATAAATGTATTAACCCCTAAAGCTAAGTCTAACCCTAACACTAACACCCCCCTAAATTAAATATAATTTTAATCTAACGAAATTAATTAACTCTTATTAAATAAATTATTCCTATTTAAAGCTAAATACTTACCTGTAAAATAAATCCTAATATAGCTACAATATAAATTATAATTATATTATAGCTATTTTAGGATTAATATTTATTTTACAGGTAACTTTGCATTTATTTTAACCAGGTACAATAGTTATTAAATAGTTAAGAACTATTTAATAGCTAAAATAGTTAAAATAATTACAAAATTACCTGTAAAATAAATCCTAACCTAAGTTACAATTAAACCTAACACTACACTATCAATAAATTAATTAAATAAAATACCTATAATTATCTACAATTAAACCTAACACTACACTATCAATAAATAAATTAAATACAATACCTACAAATAACTACAATGAAATAAACTATCTAAAGTACAAAAAATAAAAAAGAACTAAGTTACAAAAAATAAAAAAATATTTACAAACATAAGAAAAATATTACAACAATTTTAAACTAATTACACCTACTCTAAGCCCCCTAATAAAATAACAAAGCCCCCCAAAATAAAAAAAATGCCCTACCCTATTCTAAATTACTAAAGTTCAAAGCTCTTTTACCTTACCAGCCCTGAACAGGGCCCTTTGCGGGGCATGCCCCAAGAACTTCAGCTCTTTTGCCTGTAAAAAAAAACATACAATACCCCCCCAACATTACAACCCACCACCCACATACCCCTAATCTAACCCAAACCCCCCTTAAATAAACCTAACACTAAGCCCCTGAAGATCTTCCTACCTTATCTTCACCATACCAGGTTCACCGATCGATCCAGAAGAGCTCCTCCGATGTCCTGATCCAAGCCCAAGCGGGGGGCTGAAGAGGTCCATGATCCGGCTGAAGTCTTCATCCAAGCGGGGCAGAAGAGGTCTTCCATCCGATTGAAATCTTCATCCAAGCGGGATCTTCTATGGTCATCCATCCGGAGCGGCAGGATCCTGAAGACCTCCGACGCGGAACATCCATCCTGGCCGACGACTGAACGACGAATGACGGTTCCTTTAAATGACGTCATCCAAGATGGCGTCCCTCGAATTCCGATTGGCAGATAGGATTCTATCAGCCAATCGGAATTAAGGTAGGAATATTCTGATTGGCTGATGGAATCAGCCAATCAGAATCAAGTTCAATCCGATTGGCTGATCCAATCAGCCAATCGGATTGAACTTGATTCTGATTGGCTGATGGAATCAGCCAATCAGAATATTCCTACCTTAATTCCGATTGGCTGATAGAATCCTATCTGCCAATCGGAATTCGAGGGACGCCATCTTGGATGACGTCATTTAAAGGAACCGTCATTCGTCGTTCAGTCGTCGGCCAGGATGGATGTTCCGCGTCGGAGGTCTTCAGGATCCTGCCGCTCCGCTCCGGATGGATGACCATAGAAGATCCCGCTTGGATGAAGACTTCAATCGGATGGAAGACCTCTTCTGCCCCGCTTGGATGAAGACTTCAGCTGGATCATGGACCTCTTCAGCCCCCCGCTTGGGCTTGGATCAGGACATCGGAGGAGCTCTTCTGGATCGATCGGTGAACCTGGTATGGTGAAGATAAGGTAGGAAGATCTTCAGGGGCTTAGTGTTAGGTTTATTTAAGGGGGGTTTGGGTTAGATTAGGGGTATGTGGGTGGTGGGTTGTAATGTTGGGGGGGGTATTGTATGTTTTTTTTTGCAGGCAAAAGAGCTGTATTTCTTGGGGCATGCCCCGCAAAGGGCCCTGTTCAGGGCTGGTAAGGTAAAAGAGCATTGAACTTTAGTAATTTAGAATAGGGTAGGGCATTTTTTTATTTTGGGGGGCTTTGTTATTTTATTAGGGGGCTTAGAGTAGGTGTAATTAGTTTAAAATTGTTGTAATATTTTTCTTATGTTTGTAAATATTTTTTTATTTTTTGTAACTTAGTTCTTTTTTATTTTTTGTACTTTAGATAGTTTATTTCATTGTAGTTATTTGTAGGTATTGTATTTAATTAATTTATTGATAGTGTAGTGTTAGGTTTAATTGTAACTTAGGTTAGGATTTATTTTACAGGTAATTTTGTAATTATTTTAACTATTTTAGCTATTAAATAGTTCTTAACTATTTAATAGCTATTGTACCTGGTTAAAATAAATACAAAGTTACCTGTAAAATAAATATTAATCCTAAAATAGCTATAATATAATTATAATTTATATTGTAGCTATATTAGGATTTATTTTACAGGTAAGTATTTAGCTTTAAATAGGAATAATTTATTTAATAAGAGTTAATTAATTTCGTTAGATTAAAATTATATTTAATTTAGGGGGGTGTTAGTGTTAGGGTTAGACTTAGCTTAATCTGCCGACTGGAGCTCACCGCTATTCTAATAAATGTATTAACCCCTAAAGCTAAGTCTAACCCTAACACTAACACCCCCCTAAATTAAATATAATTTTAATCTAACGAAATTAATTAACTCTTATTAAATAAATTATTCCTATTTAAAGCTAAATACTTACCTGTAAAATAAATCCTAATATAGCTACAATATAAATTATAATTATACTATAGCTATTTTAGGATTAATATTTATTTTACAGGTAACTTTGTATTTATTTTAACCAGGTACAATAGTTATTAAATAGTTAAGAACTATTTAATAGCTAAAATAGTTAAAATAATTACAAAATTACCTGTAAAATAAATCCTAACCTAAGTTACAATTAAACCTAACACTACACTATCAATAAATTAATTAAATAAAATACCTATAATTATCTACAATTAAACCTAACACTACACTATCAATAAATAAATTAAATACAATATCTACAAATAACTACAATGAAATAAACTATCTAAAGTACAAAAAATAAAAAAGAACTAAGTTACAAAAAATAAAAAAATATTTACAAACATAAGAAAAATATTACAACAATTTTAAACTAATTACACCTACTCTAAGCCCCCTAATAAAATAACAAAGCCCCCCAAAATAAAAAAAATGCCCTACCCTATTCTAAATTACTAAAGTTCAAAGCTCTTTTACCTTACCAGCCCTGAACAGGGCCCTTTGCGGGGCATGCCCCAAGAACTTCAGCTCTTTTGCCTGTAAAAAAAAACATACAATACCCCCCCCCCAACATTACAACCCACCACCCACATACCCCTAATCTAACCCAAACCCCCCTTAAATAAACCTAACACTAAGCCCCTGAAGATCTTCCTACCTTATCTTCACCATACCAGGTTCACCGATCGATCCAGAAGAGCTCCTCCGATGTCCTGATCCAAGCCCAAGCGGGGGGCTGAAGAGGTCCATGATCCGGCTGAAGTCTTCATCCAAGCGGGGCAGAAGAGGTCTTCCATCCGATTGAAATCTTCATCCAAGCGGGATCTTCTATGGTCATCCATCCGGAGCGGCAGGATCCTGAAGACCTCCGACGCGGAACATCCATCCTGGCCGACGACTGAACGACGAATGACGGTTCCTTTAAATGACGTCATCCAAGATGGCGTCCCTCGAATTCCGATTGGCAGATAGGATTCTATCAGCCAATCGGAATTAAGGTAGGAATATTCTGATTGGCTGATGGAATCAGCCAATCAGAATCAAGTTCAATCCGATTGGCTGATCCAATCAGCCAATCGGATTGAACTTGATTCTGATTGGCTGATGGAATCAGCCAATCAGAATATTCCTACCTTAATTTCCGATTGGCTGATAGAATCCTATCAGCCAATCGGAATTCGAGGGACGCCATCTTGGATGACGTCATTTAAAGGAACTGTCATTCGTCGTTCAGTCGTCGGCCAGGATGGATGTTCCGCGTCGGAGGTCTTCAGGATCCTGCCAGTGTTAATTTCGTCGACTAAAACTAGACTAAAATGACTATAAAACTAAAGAAATTCTGATGACTAAAATACGACTAAAACTAAAATGACATTTTAGTCAAAAGACTATGACTAAAACTAAATCAAAATGACATTTTAGTCAAAAGACTATGACTAAAACTAAATCAAAATGACATTTTAGTCAAAAGACTATGACTAAAACTAAATCAAAATTTGCTGACAAAAACATTTTATGCAAGGTGTTAATCAATCCCTATCCAATTACTGCTCTTTTGTAAAATTTACTAAACTTAATTTTATTAAATTTTAAGATAAATAAAGACATGTTATATACCACAACAGTTAAATCTGTTAAATCTGTATTGCATGTTCAAACCTTAATACCATAAATCAAATCAGGTTAATAAACCTTTACTCCAGGACTATATAATTTGTTTCAAAGTTCTAGAGCAGTGATAATTTCGTTGCCGAAAATGTTTCGAATCTGTGAACAATCAATTGATTCTTCCTATAGAAATAAGCATAACCCATGAGTATGGATTTAAGTTATGCTGTGCCTGTGCTAGCTGCAGAAACTTTTTGTTATGTTGAGTTACTTGATACTTGTTTTAATTATTAACAGAGAACTGTTAAAGTTTTTATATTGGGTAATATGTGCAATACAGCCAATACAGTTTACAGTTTTTTTTTTTTTATATTTTAAAGTTGCACTTCTGTATCTCCAGTAGATTTTAGTCGACTAAATCTCCAGTAGATACTAGAGATTTAGTCGACTAAAATCTACTGGAGATTCAGTCGACTAAAACTAGACTAAAACTAAAACAATTCAGATGACTAAAATACGACTAAAACTAAAATGGCATTTTAGTCAAAAGACTAAAACTAAGACTAAATTGAAATTTGTCGTCAAAATTAACACTGGATCCTGCCGCTCCGCTCCGGATGGATGACCATAGAAGATCCCGCTTGGATGAAGACTTCAATCGGATGGAAGACCTCTTCTGCCCCGCTTGGATGAAGACTTCAGCTGGATCATGGACCTCTTCAGCCCCCCGCTTGGGCTTGGATCAGGACATCGGAGGAGCTCTTCTGGATCGATCGGTGAACCTGGTATGGTGAAGATAAGGTAGGAAGATCTTCAGGGGCTTAGTGTTAGGTTTATTTAAGGGGGGTTTGGGTTAGATTAGGGGTATGTGGGTGGTGGGTTGTAATGTTGGGGGGGGTATTGTATGTTTTTTTTTGCAGGCAAAAGAGCTGTATTTCTTGGGGCATGCCCCGCAAAGGGCCCTGTTCAGGGCTGGTAAGGTAAAAGAGCATTGAACTTTAGTAATTTAGAATAGGGTAGGGCATTTTTTTATTTTGGGGGGCTTTGTTATTTTATTAGGGGGCTTAGAGTAGGTGTAATTAGTTTAAAATTGTTGTAATATTTTTCTTATGTTTGTAAATATTTTTTTATTTTTTGTAACTTAGTTCTTTTTTATTTTTTGTACTTTAGATAGTTTATTTCATTGTAGTTATTTGTAGGTATTGTATTTAATTTATTTATTGATAGTGTAGTGTTAGGTTTAATTGTAACTTAGGTTAGGATTTATTTTACAGGTAATTTTGTAATTATTTTAACTATTTTAGCTATTAAATAGTTCTTAACTATTTAATAGCTATTGTACCTGGTTAAAATAAATACAAAGTTACCTGTAAAATAAATATTAATCCTAAAATAGCTATAGTATAATTATAATTTATATTGTAGCTATATTAGGATTTATTTTACAGGTAAGTATTTAGCTTTAAATAGGAATAATTTATTTAATAAGAGTTAATTAATTTCGTTAGATTAAAATTATATTTAATTTAGGGGGGTGTTAGTGTTAGGGTTAGACTTAGCTTTAGGGGTTAATACATTTATTAGAATAGCGGTGAGCTCCAGTCGGCAGATTAGGGGTTAATAATTGAAGTTAGGTGTCGGCGATGTTAGGGAGGGCAGATTAGGGGTTAATACTATTTATTATAGGGTTAGTGAGGCGGATTAGGGGTTAATAACTTTATTATAGTAGCGCTCAGGTCCGGTCGGCAGATTAGGGGTTAATAAGTGTAGGCAGGTGGAGGCGACGTTGTGGGGGGCAGATTAGGGGTTAATAAATATAATATAGGGGTCGGCGATGTTAGGGCAGCAGATTAGGGGTACATAGGGATAATGTAAGTAGCGGCGGTTTACGGAGCGGCAGATTAGGGGTTAATAATAATATGCAGGGGTCAGCAATAGCGGGGGCGGCAGATTAGGGGTTAATAAGTGTAAGGTTAGGGGTGTTTAGACTCGGGGTACATGTTAGAGTGTTAGGTGCAGACGTAGGAAGTGTTTCCGCATAGCAAACAATGGGGCTGCGTTAGGAGCTGAACGCGGCTTTTTTGCAGGTGTTAGGTTTTTTTTCAGCTCAAACAGCCCCATTGTTTTCTATGGGGGAATCGTGCACGAGCACGTTTTTGAGGCTGGCCGCTTGCGTAAGCAACTCTGGTATCGAGAGTTGAAGCTGCGTTAAATATGCTCTACGCTCCTTTTTTGGAACCTAACGCAGCCTTTATGTGGACTCTCAATACCAGAGTTATTTTTATGGTGCGGCCAGAAAAAAGCCAGCGTTAGCTACGCGGGTCCTTACTGACAAAACTCTAAATCTAGCTGAAAGAAAACTAAGTTTAAACTAATCTAAAATTACAGAAAATAAAAAAAGTCTAACATTACAGAAAATAAAAAAGGCTTTCACTTGCTCTCATCCTATTGGCTGTTCAGCAGCCAATAAGATTTCACTTGCTCTCATCCTATTTGCTAAGGTGAAAATGTCAGCCAATAGGAATGCAAGGTACCCTAATAAATATGGGGTACCTTGCATTTAATTTTCAGTGCGCAGCGGACGTGCCGATGAGGAGCGCCGCTGCCGGGGACCGCCGCCGCTGGGGACCGCTGCTGAGGATCCCCTCCACCGAGGATCATTATATCTGAAACACCACTCTGTGTCTCCACTCTGCGCTACCTTCGTTGTGGATGAAGATGATGGACCAGTCTGGAAGAAGACCTTCTCCACTGGACTTCAGGAACTGTGAGTACCTATTTGGGGCTTTAGTGTTATGTTTTTTAAAAAAAATAAAAAATGAATTAGGGTTTTTTGGTCAAATTGGAAAAGAGCTGAATGGCCTTTTAAGGGCAATGCCCATACAAATGCCCCTTTAGGGGCAATGGGTAGTTTAGGTTTATTAGTATGTTTTGTTTTTTTTCCGAGGGTTTGGTGTGTGGCCGGTTTTAATGTTAGAGGGGGGCTTAGTATATTTTTAGGAAAAAGAGCTGTTTAACTTAGGGCAATGCCCTACAAAAGGCCCTTTTAAAGGGACACTGTACCCAAATTTTTTCTTTCATGATTCAGATTGAGCATTACATTTTAAGCAAATTTCTAATTTACTCCTATTATCAAATTTTCTTCATTCTCTTGGTATCTTTATTTAAAATGCAAGAATGTAAGTTTAGATGCCGGCCCATTTTTGGTGAACAACCTGGGTTGTCCTTGCTGATTGGTGGATAAATTCATCCACCAATAAAAAAATTGCTGTCCAGAGGACTAAACCCAAAAAAATCATAGATTCCTTCTTTTTCAAATAAAGATAGCAAGAGAACAAAGAAAAATTGATAACAGGAGTAAATTAGAAAGTTGCTTAAAATCGCATTCTGTTTCTGAATTACAAAACAAAATTTTTGGGTTCAGTGTCCCTTTAAGGGCTATTGGTAGTTTAGATTAGAATAGGATTTTACTTTGGGGTGGTTTAAAAAAAAAAAAAAAAAGGGTTATTAGATTAGGAATATTTATTTTTTTATTTTGGATAATGCAGTTTGTTTTTTTCTGTAATCTTAGCTTTTTTTATTTTTTGTGAACATATTGGCTAGATTACGAGTTGTGCGTTAAGGTAAAAAAAGCAGCGTTAATGGGTCCTAACGCTGCTTTTTCACTACCGCTGGTATTACGAGTCTAGCAGGTTTAGGGGCATCTAACACTTTTTTGGCCTTACCGCAAACCGACTTACGTAAACTTCGTAAACCCTTTTTTCTATGGGATGTCCATAGCGCCGGTATTACGAGTCTGTCCTGGGAGGGAGGCCAAAAAGTGAGCGGTACACCCTCTACCTCCAAGATCCCTAACGCACTCTAAAGTCAGTAGTTATGAGTTTTACACTACAATGCCGTAGCATAAAACTCATAACTAAAGTGCTAAACAGTACACTAACACCCATAAACTACCTATTAACCCCTAAACCGAGGCCCTCCCGCATTGCAAACACTATAATAAAAATATTAACCCCTAATCTGCTGCTCCGGACATCGCCGCCACTATAATAAACATATGAACCCCTAAACCTCTGCACCGCTTGCAAACACTGTTGAAATATTATTAACCCCTAATCTCCCACCCCTAACATTGCCGCCACCTACATTATACTTATTAACCCCTAATTTGCCGCTCCGGATATCGCTTCCACCTACATTATACTTATTAACCCATAATCTGCTGCCCCCAACATCGCCGACACCTACATTATATTTATTAACCCCTAATCTGCCGCCTCCAATGTTGCCGCAACATACCTACACTTATTAACCTCTAATTTTCCACCCCCAACGTCGCCGACACTATATTAAATTTATTAACCCCTAAACCTAAGTCTAACCCTAACACCCCCTAATTGAAATATAATGTAAATAAATCTAAATAAAATTACTATCATCAACTACATTATTCCTATTTAAAACTAAGTACGTACCTGCAAAATAAACCCTAAGCTAGCTACAATATAACTAATAGTTACATTGTAGCTATCTTAGGCTTTATTTTTATTTTACAGGCAAGTTTGTAATTATTTTAACTAGGTAGAATAGTTATTAAATAGTTATGATCTATTTAATAACTACCTAGCTAAAATAAATATAAATTTACCTGTAAAATAAAACCTAACCTAAGTTACAATAACACCTAACACTACACTATAATTAAATCAATTCCCTAAATTAAATTAGCTAAATCACAAAAAACCCCACTAAATTACAGAAAATAAAAAACAAATTACAGATCTTTAAACTAATTACACCTAATCTAATAGCCCTATCAAAATAAGAAAAGCCCCCCCAAAATAAAAAAAAACCCTAGCCTAAACTACCAATAGCCCTTAAAAGGGCCTTTTGTGGGGCATTGCCCCAAAGAAATCAGTTCTTTTTCCTGTAAAAAAAAAATACAAACACCCCCCCAACAGTAAAACCCACCACCCACACAGCCAACCCCCCAATTAAAATACTAACTAAAAAACCTAAGCTTCCCATTGCCCTGAAAAGGGCATTTGGATGGGCATTGCCCTTAAAAGGGCATTTAGCTCTATTGCGGCCTAAAGTCCCTAATCTAAAAAATAAACCCACCCAATACACCCTTAAAAAATCCTAACACTAACCCCCAAAGATTCACTTACCGGGAGAAGTCTTCATCCAAGCAGCAAGATGTCCTCAACGATGCGGGCAGAAGTGGTTCTCCAGACGGGCAGAAGTGGTCCTCCAGACGGGCAGAAACCTTCATCCAGATGGCATCTTCTATCTTCATCCTAAAGGCGCTGAGCAGCTCCATCTTCAAGACATCCAGCGTGGAGCATCCTCTTCTAATGGCGTCTTCTTGCAGAATGAATATCTCTTTAAGTGACGTCATCCAAGATGGCATCCCTTAGATTCCGATTGGCTGATAGAATTCTATCAGCCAATCGGAATTAAGGCTAGGGGTAGTTTAGTTTAGGCTAGGGGTTATTTTTATTTGGGGGGGGCTTTTTTATTTTGATAGGGCTATTAGATTAGGTGTAATTAGTTTAAAGATCTTGTAATTTGTTTTTTATTTTCTGTAATTTAGTGGGGGGTTTTTGTGATTTAGCTAATTTAATTTATTTAATTGTATTTAATTTAGGGAATTGATTTAATTATAGTGTAGTGTTAGGTGTTATTGTAACTTAGGTTAGGTTTTATTTTACAGGTAAATTTGTATTTATTTTAGCTAGGTAGTTATTAAATAGTTAATAACTATTTAATAACTATTCTACCTAGTTAAAATAAATACAAACTTCCCTGTAAAATAAAAAGCTAGATACAATGTAACTATTAGTTATATTGTAGCTAGCTTAGGGTTTATTTTATAGGTAAGTATTTAGTTTTAAATAGAAATAATGTAGTTAACGTAATTTTATTTAGATTTATTAAAATTATATTTCAATTAGGGGGTGTTAGGGTTAGGGTTAGACTTAGGTTTAGGGGTTATAAAATTTAATATAGTGGCGGCGACGTTGGGGGCAGCAGATTAGGGGTTAATAAGTGTAGGTAGGTTGCGGTGACATTGGGGGCGGGAAATTAGGGGTTAATAAATATAATGTAGGTGTCGGCGATGTTGGGGGAAGCAGATTAGGGGTTAATAAGTATAATGTAGGTGGCGGCGATGTCCAGAGTGGCAGATTAGGGGTTAATAAATATAATACAGGTGTCGGCGATGTCAGGGACGGCAGATTAGGGGTTAATAAGTATAAGATTAGGGGTGTTTAGACTCGGGGTTCATGTTAGGGTGTTAGGTGTAAACATAAAATGTGTTTCCCCATAGGAATCAATGGGGCTGCGTTACTGAGTTTTACGCTGCTTTTTGGCAGGTGTTAGACTTTTTGAAAATTAATTTCTGTACTATTTCTTATTTGAAAATTAATTTCTGTACTATATTGAAAACACATTATTAACACATTATTTGATGTTTTACTTTGTGAATCGAATGCATTTTTGAAAATGTACACTCATTTAAAATCTAAAGACTGCAACCCACTGCAAAAAAGTTGGGACAATCAACTGTTTACCACTGTGTATCATCACCTTTTCTTTTAATAACACTGATTAAGCATTTGGGCACTGAAGACACCAGTTAGTTAAGTTTAGCAAGTGGAATTTTCTCCTATTCATCCATTATGCATGTTTTCAGCTGCACAACTGTACGGGGCCTTTGTTGCCTTATTTTGTGCTTCATAATGCGCCACACATTCTCAATCAGAGATAGTTCAGGACTGCAGACAGGCTGTGCTAGCACCCGCACTCTATGGTTACGCAACCATGTGCTTGTAATCCGGGCATAATGTGGTTTAGCTTTGTCCTGCTGGAAAATGCAGGGACATCTCTGGAAAAGATTACATCCGGATGGCAACATATGTTGCTCCAAAATGTAAACATATTTTTCCGCATTAATGGTGTTCTCAAATATATGCAACTTACCCATGCCATGGGCACTGACCCACCCCCATACCATGACAGATGCTTGCTTTTGGACCTGACGCTGACAGCTTGGATAGTCCTTTTCCTCTTTTGCCCAGAGAACAGGACATCTGTTTTTTCCAAAAACTATCTAAAATATTGACTTGTTGGATCACAAAATACAATTCTTCTGTGCTACTGTTCATCTCAGATGAGACTGACTCCAGAGAAGTTGGCGGCACTTCTGGACAATGCTGATGTATGGCTTCTCTTCTGCTTTGCATAGTAAAGCCTTCACTTGCATCTGTAGATGCAGTAGCGAATGGTGTTGACTGACAAAGGTTTACCAAAGTTTTCCTGAGCCAATGTCAGGATATCCATTACAGACTCATGATGGTTTTTGAGACAGTGATGTCTGTGGGATTGGAGATCACTCACATTCAAAAGTGGTTTTCAGCCTTGCCGTTTACGGACCGAGATTTGACCGGATTCCTTGAATATTTAAATTATATTGTGCACTGTAGAAGGTGAAATGCCAAAAATCCTAACGCTTTGTCTTTGGGGAATGATGTTCTCAGTGTTCGATTATTCGCAGACGAATCTGTTGACAGAGCCTCAACCCATCCTTGCTCTTGAAGGACTAAGCCTTTTTTGGAGGCTCCTTATTTTGAAACAAGTGTATATTTTCAAAAATACATTAAATTCACAAAATAAAACATCAAATAATGTGTTAATAACATGTTTTCAATATAGTACAGGGTGAATTTAATTTTCAAATGACTCTTTTTTTTTTATTTTTTGCATTTTCCATTCTGTCCCAACTTTTGAATTTGGGGTTGTACATACATACACATTTACAGGGCCAGTGCTCCCGCTAGGCAAGCTAGGCAGGCTCCTAGGCGCAGGCTGCAGCCGGCCCAGACCCTGTGTACAGATTATTTTTTTTATAAGTTGAGGTGGTGCCGGTGGTAAAGTGTGTGTGTCTGTGACACTGACTTAGTGTGTGGACCGGGTCGTCACGATCAAGCAGAAGAAGACTAAGTCATGTGGTGTGGAGAGCCCCTGGCTGCACGGCTGCACCTGCAATATGTGGACCAGCCTGTGTGTGGATGACTCCGGTCCACATATTGATTATGATCACCCAGCCAGCTCCTGCTTTGCTCCTCCCACGCGCCGTGCGCACTGTGCAGTTAGAAGCGACAGCAGCCAGCAGGCAGGAACAGCAGCGTGTTGTCTCGTGTGGTGTGGAGTGGAAACCTGTGTGTGTGTCTGGCAACATGGTGACTAAGACAGGCAGTCATCTGCAGGCAGGCTAACTACTAGTCACGGCCAGCAGTAGCTTCTCCGAGGTCAGCAGCACCCCAGAGGGTAAGTGACCTGTCCTTGGTAATGTGAAAGGCCTTTTCCACGATGTTACTGATGCTTCATCATGCTTAAATTATACACAGACACATCACAGGCTTGCCAGGTGGCCTGCATTCAGTCTAGTACATAAACTGACTGCCTGGTAAAATATATGGAAAAAAAGAAAGATGCATAAATATCCATTTTTTTACATTAGTGGTGAGCTGCACTAAAAGGGGCCAGCAAGGGGGTGATCATTTTAAGTGCTGTTTCTATTTACAACTTGCATTAGAATGCTGCTAGAGATATTTCTGTTAGGCAGCAAAGGAAGCACACTGTTGAAAAAGCAGCCACGCACAATGTTTAAGTCAAAGGGTCACAGGGCAAGTGGTCAGAAATCTGATATGCAGCTAACAGGGGCTGCAGGGCTAGGAGTCTGATTTAAGAAACAAGAGGGGTATCCAGAACACGGTCAAACTGCTGGTTTGTGCAACTGTAGTAAATAATATAACCTGCTTCCAAGTGGACCTGGAATGCCGTTGCAGCAGCGGATCAAGCCACAGAAATCCAAAAGAGAGCACACGAAGGAGCAGGCACTACTCGGTTGTAATAAAAGTAAAACATCAATTTATTGAAACATCAGTAAAAAATGAAGAATCCCCAGACTGGGGTATAGACACACAGGACAAGTCTTACGCATTTTGCGCCCCCTGGTGCCGCTTAATCATAGACTGATTTGGACTGGCAGGGGAAGCCCATTTATACACAAGCCACAAATTGATTAACCCCTGCCAATCCTAAAACGTATATTAAAAAACACACATAGTGATAATTAAAAAAGCGAGTGAGTTACAAATGAATAATAGCAAACATGTGGTAGCCCAAAAGAATACATGGTTAATATACTAAATATATAAATGCATATATGATAATATATAAGTAACAGTTAATATTTTCTATTAAATTTACTAAGTTATATTTAATCAATTGGTAATTTATTTTAATAACTAAATAAATAAGTATGAATAATATCATGTTACGGAAATTTTGACAAATAGCTCAAAATGTTTATATTACATAGACAAAGGAAATTTGTTTAAATTAGCTATAAATAGTCCATTCATAAACACCAAAAAATGAGGGACATATTTATATTTTTCACGATATGTTACTAATGGCATTACTTACGGCAATCAGCCAATAGAATTGAGCTTGCATTCTATTGGCTGATTGCAACAGCCAATAGAATGCAAGCTCAATCCTATTGGCTGATTGGATCAGTCAATAGGATTGAACTTCAATTCTATTGGCTGATTGCTTCAGCCAATAGGATTTTTCCTACCTTAATTCCGATTGGCTGATAGAATCCTATCAGCCAATCGGAATTCAAGGGACGCCATCTTGAATGACGTCATTTAAAGGAACCATCATTCGTCGGGTAGTCGTCGGTCTGGATGGATGCTCCGCGTCGGCTGGCTTCAAGATTGACCCGCTCCACTCCGGATGGATGAAGATATAAGATGCCCCCTGGTCCTCTTCTGCCCAGATCGGTTGAAGACTTCTGCCCCTCTGGAGGATCACTTGTGCCTGGCTGGGTGAAGACATCTCAAAGTAGGGGGATCTTCAAGGGGTTAGTGTTAGGTTTTATTAAGAGAGGATTGGGTGGGTTTTAGAGTAGGGTTGGGTGTGTGGGTGGTAGGTTTTAATGTTGGGGGAGTATTGTCTTTTTTTTTACAGGTAAAAGAGATGATTACTTTGGGGCAATACCCTGCAAAAGGCCCTTTTAAGGGCTATTTGTAATTTAGTATAGGGTAGGGATTTTTTTTTATTTTGGGGGGCTTTTTTATTTTATTAGGGGGATTAGATTAGGTGTAATTAGTTTAAAAATTTGTAATTATTTTTTTATTTTCTGTAATTTAGTTTTTTTTTCCGTACTTTAGTTTATTTAATTTAATTGTAATTAATTGCAGTTAGTTTAGGCAATTAATTTGATTATAGTGTAGTGTTAGGTGTAATTGTAACTTAGGGTTTATTTTACAGGTAAATTTGTACTTATTTTAACTAGGAAGTTATTAAATAGTTAGTAACTATTTAATAACTATTGTACCTAGTTAAAATAAATACAAAGTTGCCTGTAAAATAAAAATAAACCCTGAGATAGCTACAATGTAACTATTAGTTATATTTTAGCTAGCTTAGGGTTTATTTTATAGGTAAGTATTTAGTTTTAAATCGGAATAATTTAGTTAATTATAGTAAATTGATTTAGTTTTATTTAAATTATATTTAAGTTAGGGGGGGTGTTAGGGTTAGGGTTAGACGATGTTAGGGACGGCAGATTAGGGGTTAATAAAATTTAACTAGTGTTTGCGAGGTGGGAGTACGGCGGTTTAGGGGTTAATACATTTATTTAAGTGGTGGCGATGTCCGGTCGGCAGATTAGGGGTTAAAAACTTTATTTAAGTGTTTGCAATGTGGGGGGGAGGGCTTCGGTTTAGGGGTTAATAGGTAGTTTATGGGTGTTAGTGTACTTTTTAGCACTTTAGTTAAGAGTTTTATCTTACGGTGTTAGTCCATAAAATTATTAACTACTGACTTTTAAATGCGGTATCAGTCTTGACAGGAGAGAGTGTACCGCTCACTTTTTCCAAGACTCGTAATACCGGCGTTAGGAAAATCCCATTAAAAAGATAGGATACGCAATTGACGTAAGGGGATTTGCGGTATGTTAAAATCGCAGAAAAAAAGTAAGCGGTACACCTGTACTCGTCAGACTCGTAATACCAGCGGGCGTTAAAAAGCAGCATTGGGACCTCTCAACGTTGCTTTTTAAGGCTAACGCAAGACTCGTAATCTAGGCGTCTGTTATCTATGAAATATCAAATGTCACATACTCTGTTCATACCCAAGGGCATTCTTGTTTTTAATTTTAGGATCCAGAATAATTCTTTTTTGTCTAATATTTTACCTTTGTTCCCTCCCCTCATGAGAACCCTTGCAAGTTCTATAACTTGAGCGGATATGTCAGGTTTCTCAGTGAAATGTATGCAATTGAAATGGCTTGCTATTGCCAAGTCCTTTACGTACTTTTTAACACCACATACTCTGTTCATACCCAAGGGCATTCTTGTTTTTAATTTTTTTTTATCTACTACTATCCAAGATAAATCATTTTGCCATTGAATTTGTTCCAGACTCCAAAGTAGATGTGAGCTGTCCTCCAGATAGCTCAACTGTCTCTTGGCAATGGGTTGTAAAATGGCATCTAGCCATGCTCCCATAGATTCAAATAGGGAGCCAATGCCAGAGACTATTGGTCTGCCTGGGGGATGCTCACTGTCTTTGTGCACCTTCGGCACATGGTAGAAAATAGGAATGTCCGGATTTTCAGGAACTAGTATATTTAAACCACTGGGATAAAAAATTCCTAGGGACATACCTTCCTGAACCAATTGCAACAATTCCTTTTTAAATGTGTGAGTAGGATTAATAGACAATTTGCGATTTATGTTGCTATTAGAGAGCTGTCTGTGGGCCTCTTGGAAATAAAAAACCTTATCCAAAATGACAATGCTATCACCCTTATCCGAATGTTTTTATGACAATGTCACAATTATTTTGTAAAGACTTTATTGCTAAATGTTCTTTGTATTTCAGATTAAAGGACAGAGCACTGCCAATGGTATCCGCTTCTAAGTCTAAAATATAATATTGAACAGCTCTCTGAAAAGCGTTTAACATTGCACCTCTATGTTGTATAGGATAAAAGTCAGATCTGTTTTTTTTAGGTCTTTGTATTGGTTTAGAGGTAACATTTAAAGCGTTGCCACTATACAATTCATTCAAAGTGGTGAGGGCACAAGCATCCGCAAAAGGCAAATGTGGGGTAGTAGGAAGATCTTGAGATTCAACACTTTCTGTATGTTCCAGGTCATCTTCAATTTCTTATGTTAAAGCAAAAAACCTTTTCAGTGCTAGTTTTCTGATGAACTTGTTAACATCCAGTAGAGTGTTGAAACGGGAGAATATATTCATGGGGGCAAACCCAAAACCTTTGGACAATACAGGTTTTTCATAAAGAAGACTACGACCAAAATAGAGTGTACACCTGGGCAGTAGTGCGGCGCCAGCAACGTGAAAAAAAACAAATATCAAAATAATTTTAATAAATCACAGCCCCAACAAGGACATAATAGGACGGATAATGTCCCTAAGTCTATACTTAAAAAGAATCATAAGAGAAGAGTAGCATTCAGCACATCAGAAGGAGACTCTACATATGCTGAAAGTTTCATTTCCAGCTACTCTGCAAATTCCACCCTCTTCTTGTTCTTCTTTTTTCTTTTTTTTCCGAAATTGCTTTTATTATCATATGTAACATATAACATATTTCAATTGCATATTCTGTAAATCATAACAGAAAGATAAATTGTACAATGTAGTAAATTAAAATAAAGAAAAGAAAAAAGAAAAAATTTAAACAGTAGAGTCTGTAGTCCATTCTTGTTTTCCTGAAAACTTTGTATGAATTAGTATCAAATATAAAAGGACAACAAATAGATATAAACTAGAAATAGTTGACTTGTACACTTAAAACTTCAATGTCTCTCCTAAATCAGTGACTTTCCTAATATGATCTGTATTGGTGTATTATTAATGTGTCTTCGGCTATTGAACTTGCATACCAGGGGTGATGTGCGACCCGGCTGCTGTAATGGTGTTAGTTTGCTCCCTGTGTTTTGCTTCTGTGTACATTATCCAGGGTTCCCATGTTTCTATGAATGTGTCTTTAGTTGCCATTAAATCCGCCGCTGAGCTAGACATTTTGTAAAAATACTCTATTTTTTGTTTTATGATGTAAAACCCTGGCGGTTCATTTTTCCAGTATCTAGCAAGGCATAATCTCGTGGCTGTACATATTTGAGCAATTAATTTATTTTGTTTTGGTAAGAATCCTGGAAGGTGTAGTAAAGCATGTTCTGGTAATAATGTTACTTCTTTGTCATATATGTCATGTAGAAATTTGTTGGTTTCTCGCCATAAGTGTTGGATTTTTTCACAGTGCCACCCCATGTGCATATAAGTGCTAGTCTCCCCGCAGCCCCTAAAGCATAAATTACTGTTTTGGCTTCCTATCTTATGTAATCTAGTGGGGCATAAATACCATCTGTATGCTGATTTTAGGTCGTTTTCCTGTAGTGCAGAGTTAATCGTGACCTTAGTACCCTGTCTGAGTGTCTGAGTCCATTCTGTAATTGTCCATTCCTTTCCTAAATCAGCCTCCCATTTATCCATTGTCAATGTTTTCTTCGTGTTATTAGGAATGTTAAATATCAGGTACAGCTTGGTTATGGAGCCTTTTGGTCTAGTTTTAGAGAGACACATGGATTCAAAGGGGGTAATATTGTGTGTGGCTGATGTACCCATAATTTCATGTACTTTAGAGCGTAGCTGAAGGTAATGGTACCATGTGTGTGTATCTAGAGGGTCCAGTTCATTGTATTGGTTATGTGTCATGAACATCCCGTTAATAAGAGTGTCCGCTATTCTATACAGCCCTCTGTTGGCCCATTTATCCTGTACTATCCTATCTATGGAGGAGTTGAGGTCAATTAGCGGGGTTATCGGAGATTTGGCATTTGTAATTTGATAACAATGTGTTAATTTATCCCAAATATATAAAGTGTGTGTAATGGTTATGAATATTTTCCCCTGCTGGGGCCTGTTTTGTTTTGTGGACCAGTCGGTTAGCTATATTATTAACTCCTATTATGTCAGCTTCTAATTTTACCCATTACATGTCTTTATCTCTTTTACACCATAAAGCGGTTTGTGCCATTCTGGCAGCGTTATAGTATGATATCAAATAGGGTATACCCATTCCTCCCCCGTCTCTGTGTCTGGTCATAATTTGCTTATTAATCCTCGCTTTTTTGTTTTTCCAAATAAAAGAGAGAATATCTTTTTGTAAGGTATGGAGTTCTCTTATTGGGTTGGTTATAGGTAATGATCTAAACAGGTATAGAAGTTTTGGTAGGATTGTCATTTTAGACACTACAATCCCTCCCAGGAATGATATTTTATATTTCGTCCATTTGGACATAAGTTGCCATAGTTGTGCAAAAAGAGGTTTATAATTATATTTAAAAAGGGCATATACATCAGTCATGATGTGAATTCCCAAATATTTTATAGTTTTGCTTGCCCATTTAAAGGAAAGGTTTGCCTCCAATAGTTTTTTAGTATGTTTTGGTAGATGGATTCCTATTGCTTCGCATTTATCTTCATTTATTTTATACCCCGATACAACTCCAAATTGCTGCAAGATATTATATAGGGGGGTAAAGAGAGTGTGGGTTTTGTTAAGGTCAAAATGACATTGTCTGCAAATAATGCAAGTTTATACATTGTAGTAGCTATTTTAATTCCTGAGATATCTGTACTTTCCCTAATTTTAATTGCTAGGGGCTCTATGCACAGGGCAAACAACAATGGGGAGAGTGGGCATCCCTGTCTCGTTTCATTTCAAATCGGTATTAATTTAGAGTTATATCCTGCTTGTCTGATATATGCTTCAGGGGTCAAATATAATAATGAGATAGCGTTTAAGAATTCTCCTCGTATTCCCACTTTATTTAATAAGGCATTCATGTAGTTCCAGTTTACTCTATCGAATGCCTTCTCCGCATCCAACGAGAGGAGCAGAGAAGGCACTCCATGAACCGCAGCATAATTTATCAAATTGATAACTTCACGGGTGTTGTCTGGTGCTTCCCTGGATTTAATGAAACCGACTTGATCTGAGTGTATCAATTTAGTTAGTGGGTCGTTTAGTCGATTTGCAAGTATTTTCGTGAACAGTTTCTGTCTTGGTTTATAAGGGTGATAGGCCTATAATTTTGGCATAGCTGTTTATTTTTCCCTGGTTTAGGGATAACTGATATCCTGGCGAGGAGCATTTCTTTTGGAATTTCACTTCCTTTTATTATAGAATTAAAAATAGTGACCAATTGTGGGGCTAATATGTTTTTGAAGGTTTTATAAAAAACTCCAGAATAACCATCTGGTCCTGGAGCTTTGTTTGGTTTGAGGTCTTTTATGGCAAGTAAAACCTCTGTTACTGAAATTGGGTTATTTAGCATTTTGCCATCAGATTGAGACAATTGAGGCATTTATAAAGGGGCTCTATGCACAAGACTCTAAATACCAGCGTTAGGAAGATCCCATTGAAAAGATAGGATACGCAATTGGCGTAAGGGGATCTGCGGTATGGAAAAGTCGCAGCTTGGAAGTGAGCGTTAGACCCTTTCCTGACTGACTCTAATTACCAGCGGGCGGTAAAAAGCAGCGTTAGGAGCCCTTAACGCTGCTTTTGACGGCTAACGCCAAACTCTAAATCTAGGCGTAAGTTAGCTAATATTTAGCATGGGGGAATTAGGAAATCATGAAGATATGAGTGTGTGTTACATGCAGCTCTGTCACTATTCAGCTGCTTCTTTAGTTAGCCCATATTACTCGTGGGCAGTGCAGATTGCTATTTTATGTTGCAGCGTTATGCCCAGGAAAGATATCTCAGTTCTGTACTGTTCTATATTCTCTACTGTAAAGAATATTTTCTGTTTTAATGAAGGGAGATATTTATAATCAGGTGTCCTTTATTAGCTTTACCAACCTTTGTCCCCTCGGTGTCTCCCTGACTTTCCCGACTAGGGTTGGGGGTCTTGGTACTTCTCTAATGGACCCAGTTGTGGGGTGCAGAGGGATCAATAAACTTTGCAGAGTGTTATTAAAATCCTTCCTTTCTCTTCAGGGTTAGTCTATTTCTGCTTGTTGTATGTAGAAAGCCCCCTCTATTTTGAGTAAGTTATGATCCGGAGTATGTTCCTCTGTTTTCCCCAGGCTATTGAGGTTATTTTATGTTATTTGACTCCTACCTCCGGATCCGCTGTAGGCCGCAGCCGGGGACTTTCCTGAATGGGCCCTGGTACTCTGAACCGGATAGTTTCGTTTTTGCTGTAGGAGCCCAGTTTTGGTTTCAGATCGACTGATTCCTTGTCCAGCCAGAGTGGTCTGTTGTTTACCTCAGTTTATATAGGCGGATTTGAAGTTTTAAGAAGGGTTTTTAGCAAAGTTTGCAGAGGAGCTCTGTCAAAGTGCAGCTTTCCTCTATGACGGTTAGCTCCGCCCCCCTTGTTCTACTTTTTTACAGGAGAGTTCGGGGGAAGAATCGGGGGAATGCATACCAGTGGTCTGTCCGAAAAACTTTTCATCCATGTACTATAGCTTTGGTATTATATCCGACAAGTAAGGATGAAATCCGTGGACTCATTGTGTCTTTAAAAAGAAAAAAAAAATTATGCTTACCTGATAAATTTGTTTCTTGAGGTTTTTCCTCTGTTCTGAGCCCCTCCCTTCTTTGTTGATTGTGTTGGTAAACACTCTCTAGTGTGACACTCAGGGCTAAAGATCTGAGTTCAAAATTCATACATTCAACTGAAATTTCATTAAAGGGACATTATATTCTAGAGAAATTAAAAAAAATTGGGATTTATTCCACTACAGGAGACTACAGGTGCCTTTGTAGCAGAAACTCTTCTTGAACAGCTTGAGCAAATTGGATTGCCAATTGAAAATCTGCGTGGTCAAGGGTATGACAATGGGAGTAACATGAAAGGCAAACAAAATGGAGCACAAAAGAGAATTACTTAAACCCATGTGTGTTTTTTGTGCCCTGCAATGCACATTCTTTAAACTTGGTAGCCAATTATGCTGCTAGGTGTTACCTGGAAGCAACTACTTTCTTCAGTATGCTTCAACAGATTTATAATTATTTCTCTACATCAACTGGCAAGTTCTAATTAGCCATATATCAGACTTAGGCATAACTGTTAAGCCATTGGGGAATATTTATCAAGCTCCGTACGGAGCTTGATACCCTGTGTTTTTGACGAGCCTTCAGGCTTCCATAACCTGTCCAACTGCTCTGAGGCCATGGACAGAAATCGCCAGAAATCAACCCGATCGAATACGATCGGGTCGATTGACACCCCCTGCTAGGTGCAATGATAAATGCAGAGAGTGTATACTGTCTGCATTTATCGATGTGCAGCGGACATGATCCGCTATATCGGATCATGTCCGCTCGCACAATCATAAATTTGCCCCATTGAGTGAAACAAGATGGGAGAGTCGGACTGATGCTTTGAAACCACTGAGATATCATCTTGGTAATATATATGATGCTTTGATAGAGATCTTTGATGATACAAGTCTAACAGGTCCATCTGGAAACACATCCTAAATTGAAGTCAAGACCCTTGCTGATGCAGTTAGTAAGTTCAAGTTTGAGGTATCCCTTGTTACATGGTACAACATCCTTTTTGAAGTCAATCTTACAACCAAGCTACTACAAAATAAGGAAGCTGATTTAAATTCAGCTACAAGACAATTGCAAGTGACCAACAATTATCTCATAATCTGCAGGTGTAATGAGGGTTTTCAACAAGTTTTGACAGATGCTATTGAGATTGCAAAGAAGATATAGATACTACCAAACTTTGAGACAGAAGATCAAGTTTGAAACAGGAGAAAGAAACGTCAGTTTGAATATGAGGCCCAAGAAGAGGCACCACAAGATCCAAAGCAGAAATTCAAAACAGGTTTTTACTATGCTGTTTTAGACATACAATCTATTCTATGTATTGAATACATACAATCTATTGAAGATAGATTCCAACAGCTACAACAATATAATTCACTATTTGGCTTCCTATATGACGTATACAGTATAAAGAAAAAAATTAACTGAATATTTACTTAAGAACTGCAAGAATTTGGAAAAGTTATTAATACATAATGGAAACAACAGATATTGATGCTGAAGATCTGCGTTGCGAACTTAAAGCAATAGCTTGAAGACTTCCAAAGCCTATGCCGCCACAAGAAGTACTTCTCTTCATACTAAAAAATAAACTTCTGGATAACGTGCCTAATGTTTCTGTTGCTCTGAGGATCCTTCTCACACCTCCAGTATCAGTGGCAAGTGATGAACATGGTTTCTCTAAGCTCAAACTTATAAAAACTTACATACGTTCAACAATGTTGGAAAATAGACCAGTTGGCTTGGCAACTATATCAATTGAACATACACAGGCAGCAGCACTTGATCTGGCTGAAATGGTGACAGAATGTACAAAGGAAAAGGCACGCAGAGTAAGATTTTGATGTGTCTGAAATGTAAACTTTTATGTGGCAACTCTGTCTCTTTTTTGTTTGTTTCTCTGACTGTAAGAAAAATACAGTTAATTTATATTTTGTTATTACAGCTAATTTATGTTTGTTTAATACAGTTCATTTACATTTTGTTAATATAGGTAATTTATATTTGGTTAATTTATATTTTGCCTTTAATATAATAATTATAACTAGTATGTATACACTGATAATAAACAAGCTGCACTACATAATAATGACTAGTATATATACCCTCGGCTAGATTACGAGTTTTGCGGTATGAGGGGTGCGGTGCTAACTTGCACGTTATTGTCACCGCTCATTTACCTACAGCGCTGGTATTACAGGTTTTTATAAACCCGGCGTTAAAAGACAAGAAGTGAGCATAAAGCAAACTTGTGCTCCATACCACACTCTAATACCAGCGCTGCTTAAGTCAGCGGTGAGCTGGTGGTACGTGCTCGTGCACGATTTCCCCATAGACATCAGTGGGGAGAGTCGGCTGAAAAAAAGTCTAACACCTGCAAAAAAGCAGCGTAAAGCTCAGTAATGCAGCCCCATTGATTCCTATGGGGAAACTAAATTTATGTTTACACCTAACACCCTAACATGAACCCTGAGTCTAAACGCCCCTAATCTGCCACCCCTGACATCACCGCCACCTACATTATACTTATTAACCCCTAATCTGCCGCTCCCGACATCGCTGCCACTATAATAAACATATTAACCCCTAAACCGCCTCACTCCCGCATCACAAACATTAGTTAAATGGGTATTAGTGTACTTTTTAGCACTTTAGTTATGAGTTTTATGTTACAGCTTTGTAGTGTAAAACTCATAACTACTGACTTTAGAATGCGTTACGGATCTTGGCGGTATAGGGTGTATCGCTCACTTTTTGGCCTCCCAGGAAAAGCTTATAATATCGGCGCTATGAAAATCCCATTGAAAAAAGACTTTACGCAATTTGCGAAAGTTGATTTGTGTTATGGCCAAAAAAGTGTGAGGTGCCCCTAAACCTGCAAGACTCCTAATAGCAGCGGTAGTGAAAAAGCAGCGTTATAACCTGATAACTCTGCTTTTTCACCATAACGCAAAACTCGTAATCTAGCCGACTGTTAATAAACAAGCTGCACTTCATAATAATGACTAGTATCTATACACTGATAATAAACAAACTGCACTGCATAAAGCCGACTAGTATCAATACACGGATAAACAACAAGCTGAACTACATAATGATAACTAGTATCTGTACACTGACAATAAACAAGTTGCACTGCATACTGAAAACTAATATCTATACACTGAAAATAAACAAGCTGCACTGCATAATGATGACTAGTATCTATACACCAATAATAAAGAAGCTGCACTAAATAATGATATCTAATATCTGTACACTGACAATAAACAAGCTGCGCTGTATAATTATAACTAATATCTATACACTGACAATAAACAAGCTGCACTGCATAATGATGACTAATATCTATACACTGACAATAAACAATCTGCACTGCATAATGATGACTAGTATCTGTACACTGACAATAAACAAGCTGCACTGTATAATGATAACTACAGGGAGTTCAGAATTATTAGGCAAGTTGTATTTTTGAGGATTAATTTTATTATTGAACAACAACCATGTTCTCAATGAACCCAAAAAACTCATTAATATCAAAGCTGAATAGTTTTGGAAGTAGTTTTTAGTTTGTTTTTAGTTATAGCTATTTTAGGGGGATATCTGTGTGTGCAGGTGACTATTACTGTGCATAATTATTAGGCAACTTAACAAAAAACAAATATATACCCATTTCAATTATTTATTTTTACCAGTGAAACCAATATAACATCTCAACATTTACAAATATACATTTCTGACATTCAAAAACAAAACAAAAACAAATCAGTCACCAATATAGCCACCTTTCTTTGCAAGGACACTCAAAAGCCTGCCATCCATGGATTCTGTCAGTGTTTTGATCTGTTCACCATCAACATTGCGTTCCGCAGCAACCACAGCCTCCCAGACACTGTTCAGAGAGGTGTACTGTTTTCCCTCCTTGTAAATCTCACATTTGATGATGGACCACAGGTTCTCAATGGGGTTCAGATCAGGTGAACAAGGAGGCCATGTCATTAGATTTTCTTCTTTTATACCCTTTCTTGCCAGCCACGCTGTGGAGTACTTGGGCGCGTGTGATGGAGCATTGTCCTGCATGAAAATCATGTTTTTCTTGAAGGATGCAGACTTCTTCCTGTACCACTGCTTGAAGAAGGTGTCTTCCAGAAACTGGCAGTAGGACTGGGAGTTGAGCTTGACTCCATCCTCAACCCGAAAAGGCCCCACAAGCTCATCTTTGATGATACCAGCCCAAACCAGTACTCCACCTCCACATTGCTGGCGTCTGAGTCGGACTGGAGCTCTCTGCCCTTTACCAATCCAGCCACGGGCCCATCCATCTGGCCCATCAAGACTCACTCTCATTTCATCAGTCCATAAAACCTTAGAAAATCAGTCTTGAGATATTTCTTGGCCCAGTCTTGACGTTTCAGCTTGTGTGTCTTGTTCAGTGGTGGTCGTCTTTCAGCCTTTCTTACCTTGGCCATGTCTCTGAGTATTGCACACCTTGTGCTTTTGGGCACTCCAGTGATGTTGCAACTCTGAAATATGGCCAAACTGGTGGCAAGTGGCATCTTGGCAGCTGCACGCTTGACTTTTCTCAGTTCATGGGCAGTTATTTTGCGCCTTGGTTTTTCCACACGCTTCTTGCGACCCTGTTGACTATTTTGAATGAAACGCTTGATTGTTCGATGATCACGCTTCAGAAGCTTTGCAATTTTAAAAGTGCTGCATCCCTCTGCAAGATATCTCACTATTTTTGACTTTTCTGAGCCTGTCAAGTCCTTCTTTTGACCCATTTTGCCAAAGGAAAGGAAGTTGCCTAATAATTATGCACACCTGCTATAGGGTGTTGATGTCATTAGACCACACCCCTTCTCATTACAGAGATGCACATCACCTAATATGCTTAATTGGTAGTAGGCTTTCGAGCCTATACAGCTTGGAGTAAGACAACATGCATAAAGAGGATGATGTGGTCAAAATACTCATTTGCCTAATAATTCTGCACTCCCTGTAGTATCTGTACACTGACAATAAACAAGCTGCACTGTATAATGATAACTAATATCTATACACTGGCAATAAACAAGCTAAACTGCATAATGATGAACAAAAACAAATCCGGCGAATTTCTATGAAAAAGTGGTAAGTTTATTCTTTAAAAGAAAAATTGGACAAAATATACTCAGAAAACAGGGGAAATTAAAATTAAGAAAAATATGCCGTTACTCAACAGCAGCCAGTCGGTCTTACGCGTTTCGGCTGGTAGGGAGCCTTATTCATAGACCATACAGACTGTTCCGTTAGCACCCTTAAATGGGCTGGTCCATTAAAAAATGAAGGGTGTTCAGCTGTTGAGTAAGGAATATTTAATTCAAAGGATAACGACATAGACATTATGACAACTGATATGCAATTACTTGATATACATAATACACATGTAGTCACTATAATAAATGACTGTCAGATTGTGAATACACATAAAGTCACTTTCGTAAATGACTATCAAATTGTAGATATTGCGTCATGTGTGAAAAGGGGATATTTGCAACCAAAATTAGTTTCAATAAAATGCCTCATGAACCCTCATATTACAGAACATATTACGTTTACTAAACCTAGCACTACCAAGTATTCTTTGCTTATAACTTGAATTTTAGATTTATTTTATGCAAAGGGGGACATTTACAACTAAGATTGGTTTCAAAATAATGCCTCATAAGCCCTCATATTGCAGAACTGGTTACTTTAATTAAATCTAGCAATACCAAGTATTCATTGCTTATAATTTTAATTTTAGATTTATTTTAGATTTAAGAATAGGGTGCTAATTGGTCAAAGAAATGTATGTATGTATACATGCCACAGAGACTTACTGTCACATATTGTGAACATTTATATATTACATGCTTGTGTAATATATATGCAGAAAAATATTCAGTGAGGTTGGTTCTAGATTACTTATTTGTGTTGCCAATGGTTTATAATATCACCTATTGCATTAAATCCCTTTGGACGTCTTGTTTGCAATGTGAAAATCCAAAAAGCCTCTCTGTGTAGTAATTTCTGCATTCTGTCTCCTCCCCTAGGGGTATGTACAATACTTTCTATGACCTGCCATTTGAAACTACTGACTATTTTATTGTGCTCATGGATAAAGTGGTGTACCAGATCTGACACATCTATGTTTTTATCTATGTTGTTGAGATGCTCCCTAATACGAGAGCGTGCTTCACGTGAGGAGCACCCCACGTATTGTTTGTTGCACAATGTGCATTCAACAAGATAAATAACATATTTAGTGCGGCAATTCGTGCAGCTTGTTGAAAGAAATACTCTCTGGGTAGTCTTAGACTGGAATCTATCCGTTACAATTGCATGACTACAGGCTATGCAATTTAGAAAGTGACACTTAAAGTGTCCCTTAATGAGCAGCCAACTGCTACCTGTTGTAATCGGTTTTCTTAGTGAGCTTGGAGCCACAATATTACCTATTGTGCGTCCCTTCCTGGATATACAGTTTACTCCTTCTTTGGCCACATCCTGTAAACTATCTTCTCCTGCTAATACTGGTAAATGCTTGTTAATAATGTGACATATTTCTCCAAACTGAGAACTATAGTTAGTAATAAACTTAGTTTTATTACTATCAAATTTGGCTTGAGGGTTTCCCTGTACATTTTGTAACATTTGTGACAGATCCAGTCTACTAACCTCTAAGTATGCTCTGTTAATTACTTTGGTAGAGTAGCCTCTGTCTTGAAGTTGTTGTTTTAGCACTTCCGATTCCTTAATAAAATTAGATTCTAAGGAACAATTCCTTTTCAATCTAATAAACTGGCCTTTTGCCACCCCAAAGCCTGTATGCCTGGGGTGGCAAGACTTAGCATGAAGAATTGTATTAGAAGCTATTGGCTTTCTATAAAGTGTAGTACTAACACTATGACTAACAGCATCTCCTATTAAATAGACATCGAGATAAGGAATAACTTCCTTTTCAAAGCTGAATGTAAAATGTAAATTGATACTGTTATCGTTGAGATATGCAACAAAATTTTCCATTTACTGTTTATTACCTGACCACACGAACAACAGATCGTCTATGTATCGTTTATACGATCTTATTAGGTGTCTATATGGATTAATTTCTCCAAAGACGTGGGACCTTTCCCACCAGCCCATGAAGATGTTCGCATAGGCTGGGGCAAATTTAGCTCCCATAGCGGTCCCACGCCTCTGGAGAAAGAAAGAATCACCAAACTTAAAATAGTTATGGCTCAAAAGAAATTCCAAAGTTTTAAGGATATATTTTTTCAATTTTGGGTCATAGTTGCTGTACATATCCAAAGAGTAGGTGACAGCCTCTAAGCCATAAAAATGTGGAATGCAGGAATAAAGACCCACCACATCCACAGTGAGCCAAGAGCATTCCTTGTTCCAAACAACCTGCTGTAAGCAGGTTAAAAGGTGTGTGGTGTCTTTTAGGTAGGAAGGCAATTGCTGTACAATGGGCTGCAGGAGGGATTCAATCCACCCAGATACTTTTTCAAAGAGCGAACCTATCCCTGAAACAATAGGTCTTCCTTTCACCTCCTCCAAGGATTTATGGACCTTGGGGAGGTGCATAATGATGACTAGTATCTATACACTGTTAATAAACAAGCTGCACTACATAATAATGACTAGTATCTATATACTGATAATAAAAATATTGCACTGCATAAAGCCGACTAGCATCTATACACTGATAATAAACAAGCTGCACTGCATAATGATGACTAGTATCAATACACTGATAAACAACAAGCTGCACTACATAATGATAATTAGTATCTGTACACTGATAACAAACAAGCTGCACTGCATAATGATGACTAATATCTATACACTGACAATAAACAATCTGCACTGCATAATGATGACTAGTATATGTACACTGATAATAAACAAGCTACACTATATAATGATAACTAGTATCTGTACACTGACAATAAACAAGCTGCACTGTATAATGATAATAACTAGTATCTGTACACTGACAATAAACAAGCTGCACTGTATAATGATAACTAATATCTATACACTAGCAATAAACAAGCTAAACTGTATAATGATGACTAGTATCTATACACTGTTAATAAACAAGCTGCACTACATAATAATGACTAGTATCTATATACTGATAATAAACAAATTGCACTGCATAAAGCCGACTAGCATCTATACACTGTTAATAAAAAAGCTGCACTGCATAATGATGACTAGTATCTATATACTGATAATAAGCAAACTGCACTGCATAAAGCTGGCTAGTATCAATACACTGATAAACAAAAAGCTGGACTACATAATGATGACTAGTATCAATACACTGATCAACAACACGCTGGACTACATAATGATAACTAGTATCTGTACACTGATAACAAACAAGCTGCACTGCATAATGATAACTAATATCTATACACTGACAACAAACAAGCTACACTGCATAATGATGACTAGTATCTATACACCGATAATAAACAAGCTGCACTACATAATGATAACTAGTATCTGTACACTGACAATAAACCAGCTGCACTGCATAATGTTGACTAGTATCTATACACTGACAATAAACAAGCTGCACTGCATAATGATGACTAGTATCTGTACACTGATAATAAACAAGTTACACTTCATAATGATAACTAGTATCTGTACACTGACAATAAACAAGCTGCACTATATAATAATAACTAATATCTATACACTGGCAATAAACAAGCTACACTGCATAATGATGACTAGTATCTATACACTGTTAACCTCTTAAGGACATATGACGGAATTTTTCCGTCATAAAACAATTGAGCAAACAGAAAGATGTGTCCTTAAAGGGTTAATAAACAAGCTGCACTACAAAATAATGACTAGTATCTATATACTGCTAATAAACAAATTGCACTGCATAAAACCGACTAGTATCTATACACTGATAATAAACAGGCTGCACTGCATAATGATGACTAGTATCAATACACTGATAAACAACAAGCTGCACTGCATAATGATACCTAGTATCTGTACACTGACAATAAACAAGTTGCACTGCATAATGATAACTAATATCTATACACTGACAATAAACAATCTGCACTGCATAATGATGACTAGTATCTGTACACTGATAATAAACAAGCTGCACTACATAATGGTAACAAGTATCTGTACACTGACAATAAACAAGCTGCACTGTATAATGATAACTAGAATCTGTACACTGACAATAAACAAGCTGCACTGTATAATGATAACTAATATCTATACACTGGCAATAAACAAGCTAAACTGCATAATGATGACTAGTATCTATACAATGTTAATAAACAAGTTGCACTACATAATAATGACTAGTATCTATATACTGATAATAAACAAATTGCACTGCATAAATCTGACTAGTATCTATACACTGATAATAAACAAGCTGCACTGCATAAAGCCGACTAGTATCTATACACTGATAATAAACAAGCTGCACTGCATAATGATGACTAGTACCTATATACTGATAATAAACAAACTGCACTGCATAAAGCCGACTAGTATCAATACACTGATAAACAAAAAGCTGGACTACATAATGATGAAAAGTATCAATACACTGATAAACAACACGCTGGACTACATAATGATAACTAGTATCTGTACACTGATAACAAACAAGCTGCACTGCATAATGATGACTAGTATCTATACACCGATAATAAACAAGCTGCACTAAATAATGATAACTAGTATCTGTACACTGACAATAAACAAGCTGCACTGTATAATGATAACTAATATCTATACACTGACAATAAACAAGCTGCACTGCATAATGATAACTAGTATCTATACACCAATAATAAACAAGCTGCACTACATAATGATAACTAGTATCTGTACACTGATAATAAACAAGCTGCACTGCATAATGTTGACTAGTATCTATACACTGTTAATAAACAAGCTGCACTACATAATAATGACTAATATCTATATACTGATAATAAACAAACTTCACTGCATAAAGCCGACTAGTGTCTATACACTGATAATAAACAAGCTGCACTGCATAATGATGACTAGTTTCAATACACTGATAAACAACAAGCTGCACTGCATAATGATGACTAGTATATATACACTGATAATAAACAAGCTGCACTGTATAATGATAACTAGTATCTGTACACTGATAACAAATAAGCTGCACTGCATAATGATAACTAATATCTATACACTGATAATAAACAAGCTGCACTACATAATAATGACTAGTATCTATATACTTATAATAAACAAACTTCACTGCATAAAGCCGACTAGTATCTATACACTGATAATAAACAAGCTGCACTGCATAATGATGACTAGTATCTGTACACTGATAATAAACAAGTTACACTACATAATGATAACTAGTATCTGTACACTGACAATAAACACGCTGCACTGTATAATAATAACTAATATCTATACACTGGCAATAAACAAGCTACACTGCATAATGATGACTAGTATCTATACACTGTTAATAAACAAGCTGAACTACAAAATAATGACTAGTATCTATATACTGCTAATAAACAAATTGCACTGCATAAAGCCGACTAGTATCTATACACTGATAATAAACAGGCTGCACTGCATAATGATGACTAGTATCAATACACTGATAAACAACAAGCTGCACTGCATAATGATACGTAGTATCTGTACACTGACAATAAACAAGTTGCACTGCATAATGATAACTAATATCTATACACTGACAATAAACAATCTGCACTGCATAATGATGACTAGTATCTGTACACTGATAATAAACAAGCTGCACTACATAATGGTAACAAGTATCTGTACACTGACAATAAACAAGCTGCACTGTATAATGATAACTAGTATCTGTACACTGACAATAAACAAGCTGCACTGTATAATGATAACTAATATCTATACACTGGCAATAAACAAGCTAAACTGCATAATGATGACTAGTATCTATACAATGTTAATAAACAAGTTGCACTACATAATAATGACTAGTATCTATATACTGATAATAAACAAATTGCACTGCATAAAGCCGATTAGTATCTATACACTGATAATAAACAAGCTGCACTGCATAAAGCCGACTAGTATCTATACACTGATAATAAACAAGCTGCACTGCATAATGATGACTAGTACCTATATACTGATAATAAACAAACTGCACTGCATAAAGCCGACTAGTATCAATACACTGATAAACAAAAAGCTGGACTACATAATGATGAATAGTATCAATACACTGATAAACAACACGCTGGACTACATAATGATAACTAGTATCTGTACACTGATAACAAACAAGCTGCACTGCATAATGATGACTAGCATCTATACACCGATAATAAACAAGCTGCACTAAATAATGATAACTAGTATCTGTACACTGACAATAAACAAGCTGCACTGTATAATGATAACTAATATCTATACACTGACAATAAACAAGCTGCACTGCATAATGATAACTAGTATCTATACAACGATAATAAACAAGCTGCACTACATAATGATAACTAGTATCTGTACACTGACAATAAACAAGCTGCACTGCATAATGTTAACTAGTATCTATACACTGTTAATAAACAAGCTGCACTACATAATAATGACTAATATCTATATACTGATAATAAACAAACTTCACTGCATAAAGCCGACTAGTGTCTATACACTGATAATAAACAAGCTGCACTGCATAATGATGACTAGTATCAATACACTGATAAACAACAAGCTGCACTGCATTATGATGACTAGTATATATACACTGATAATAAACAAGCTGCACTGTATAATGATAACTAGTATCTGTACACTGATAACAAATAAGCTGCACTGTATAATGATAACTAATATCTATACACTGACAATAAACAAGCTGCACTACATAATAATGACTAATAGCTATATACTGATAATAAACAAACTTCACTGCATAAAGCCGACTAGTATCTATACACTGATAATAAACAAGCTGCACTGCATAATGATGACTAGTATCAATACACTGATAAACAACAAGCTGCACTGCATAATGATAACTAATATCTATACACTGACAATAAACAAGCTGCACTGCATAATAATGACTAGTATCTATACACTGACAATAAACAAGCTGCACTGCATAATGATAACTAATATCTATACACTGACAATAAACAAGCTGCACTGCATAATAATGACTAGTATCTATACACTGACAATAAACAAGCTGCACTGCATAATGATGACTAGTATCAATACACTGATAAACAACAAGCTGCACTACATAATGATAACTAGTATCTGTACACTGACAATAAACAAGCTGCACTTTATAATGATAACTAATATCTAAACACTGATAACAAACAAGCTGCACTTCATAATGATGACTAGTATCTGTACACTGATAATAAACAAGCTGCACTGTATAATGATAACAAGTATCTGTACACTTACAATAAACAAGCTGCACTGCACAATGATGACTAGTATCTGTACACTGACAATAAACAAGCTGCACTGTATAATGATAACTAGTATCTGTACACTGACAATAAACAAGCTGCACTGTATAATGATAACTAATATCTAAACACTGATAACAAACAAGCTGCACTTCATAATGATGACTAGTATCTGTACACTGATAATAAACAAGCTGCACTGTATAATGATAACAAGTATCTGTACACTGACAATAATCAAGCTGCACTGTATAATGATAACTAGTATCTGTACACTGACAATAAACAAGCTGCACTGTATAATGATAACTAATATCTATACACTGACAATGCCGGGTTAACGCATATGAGAATATGAGTTCGGGTTAGTGCTCGAGTCGGGGTTTTTATCCACTTTTTTCTTCATTGACTTTTATGGGGGAAGAGGTTATTTATTCTAGTCTAATTGCGCTTAAAGTAACCTGTTTGCACTCATTGGGTTAGCACAATAACTTTTACTTTCAACTCACAATACCAGCGCAATCCGATGCACATTAAAAGTTTACTTCTAACGCAATTAAATACTGCTCCACTTGTAATCTGGTCCTTAATGACAAAAAATAAAGACAGTGCTTAGAATATCCATCAAAACGCTTAACTAATCAGTAGTATGTCCCAAGCTATCTAAAACAACATGCAGGATAAGGTTACTACAATGAAAAAAGTATTCTACAAATGCATTATGCAGAGATAAAATGTTCTATATTAAAGGGACAGTAAACACCCTGTAATTACAAGACATTTTTGTTGTGTTGCTGTAGAATAACATTTCAGCCAAGTCTTAACACTTATAAAATAAATTAACAACCTTTTTACTGCTATTCTTTTTCAATAACTCCAGCCACCATTTGCCTTATTGGAAGGAACCACTCTGGGCTTCAGCCCACAGGCAACAAATCTTGTGTAGAATTTTTATTTCCACTGCATGTGTAATCTGCAATTATAGGTAAAAATGGTTGGATACAACTATCTGATTTCCTGATCAAAATCTCTTAAACATTTTACAATAATTTTTTTTGTCAAATAAAGGAATATAAAACTCTTTAAAAAAATTATAGCATGCAAATGAAAGAACACTGTTTAAACATGTTAAAATTGTTGCATTAAAAAAAGAGTTTAAATGGACATGAAACCCCAAATCTTTCTTTCATGATTAAGAGAGACAATACAATTAAAAAAAAAACATTCCAATTTACTTCTATTATCTAATTGTCTTGATTCTTTAGATATCCTATGCATCTATGTGCAGCAACCAATCAGCAGCTACTGAGCCTATCTAGATATGCTTTTCATCAAAGGATACCAAGAGAATGAAGCAAATTAGACAATAGAAATAAATTGGAAAGTTGCTTTAAATGACATGCCCTTTCTAAATCATGAAAGAAAAAAATTAGGGTTTCATGTCCCTTTAAAGGATATAAACACCTTAAAGTCATAAAACATTTAATACTTTTTATCTCAGTGAGCACTCTTAGAAATAGAATTGGGCCTTTCCACTCATCTGATTGGTTGACCAGTGATTAGAAGCCCCTGGTTTTTATCATATAGTCCTCACTGTGCCACTAAAGAATATTGATCAACATGTGATCCACTGTCGAAAATGAAACCACCTTGTGTAAAAAAAAAATGTTCTTGTTAATTTTTCACAGTGGCTCAAATTTATTGACAAGCATAGGACTTAGCCCATAGCATTCAATTATTTTTATGTAAAATTCCACTGTGCAATCATGACAAAGGTTTTATAGTAATAACTGGCATGGAAACAGTTACATATATATTTAGTGGTTGTACAGGTAAAACTAGAAAATATATCCTAATAGACAAACTGAATACATAAATACATACTAAATAGAGAGGAAGGTAAAACATCAACAAAATTAATGAACATGCAAACACTATAATAAAACTGTGCAATTAAGGTGGAAATACTGTTGTTCTATGCACAAAACATCACTGCTTTGAAGCTATAAAAATGTTAACAGGGTGAAATAAACTGTATCTAACTGTGTCTCAGTATGAATTCACTTCTTGTCTTCAGTATTGGCACTCGGCCCTGATGTTTTTGCATTAGCTTTTTATGGTACAGATGAAAATGCAGTTAGTATATTTTTACTTGTGAGATGTCTAAAGGGGAACGAGAGGAAACCATTTGAGTTTAGCGACTACACGTGTATATATATTAATCGTCATGCAAGTACCATAATGGGTGGCTTTATGGGGGAAAGGTGTTAGTTTTAAAGTGGAGATTAGCGTTTTATGATCAGAATTTTTTTTATTAAAGGGACATTCCAAGCAAAATTGGAATCCACGTGGATGCATTTCAGTTTTGTTTAGAAGCATTTTTGTAATATACATGTATTAGCAAAAATACTTCTAATAAAAGCTATAGCTGTTTCATAGTGTTATGAACCAGCATATTAAACACAGCACTTGCTTAGAAAGCCTAAGGTGCTTGTACCATCTGGTAATGACTCAATTTAATTGCTGACATGATACAAGCCCCACTGGTGTTCTGAGCAGCAGTATTTAAAATGCTGGTGCACTGAGAATATCTAGCTATGCTTCACATCAGGGGCGTATTATGGCCTAGGCAAACAAGGCCCATGCCTAGGGTGACAGATTTGAGGGGGCGGCAATTTTTCAAGGCACTCAGATCAAGAATTTGCCCTTTATTGGTGTCTGACTCCAGGGGCAACATTCAACATCATATTGGCACGACCAGCAGAGGATGCTGCTTAGAGCAGATGGAAAAAACTGTCCTTACTAATGCATTCTGTTTTATTAAGCAGAAGCTAATTGTACTGTTAAAAAGTTTTATGTAACTTATTGGAGAAACCTCCCCCATACACACACAGGTCCCTCATCTACACTAGATCACTACGACATATACGTAACTACCTGTGCTAGAATGTCATATTAATCATAAATTCTCGCAAAGTACTCTGGGCTTCTAGTTGTCTAGCAACCGCTGCACGGAGGCCACTGCCAGAGAGACAGCAAGTGGAGGAGACATGTGCTAACTGCTGACAGTGAACAGGAATAAGGTGACTGCCAAAACTTTCCGTGTGACTTGACACTGCTAACATACAGACACCAAATTACCTATCCCTCTCCCCATACCTGGCCCAGATCATCTACACAATAATTACAGTTTCTCCTTATTGTAATGCTTGTGGGATACTCCTCTATCAGACCGAACTCGGCCAATAGTCTTGTTATTCTGGTGCAGAGAAAGTTAGTAAGATGAAGAGAGCGGCACTCACCACAGGCAGGATGGTCCCCAGCGGCAACGGCAGAGCAGTCCAAGGACACACCACTAGAATGGTCAGACAGGCAGGGTTCGGCAACAGTAAAGCAGTCCAAGAGTATACCACTAGAATGGTTCCGGCAGGCAGGGTTCGGCAACAGTAAAGCAGTCCAAGGGCACACCACTAGAATGGTCAAGGCAGGGAGAGTTTGGCAACAATATATCAGTCCAGCAATTTGGGGGTTAAACATGCAGAGTAGTCAGACAGGCAGAGTTCAGCAGCAGTAAATCAATCCAGCAATTCAGGGGTCAAACAGGCAGAGTAGTCAGCAACAGGCAGGTTCAGCAACAAAGATCAGTCCAGCAGTTAAAGGGTTAAGGCAGGTAGAGTAGTCAGTAAACAGGCAGGTTCAGCAACAAAGGTATAGAACGATCCGTCACACTCAGGAGCACACAGAGTAACACCTATACTTGGGCAGTAACACATCATTAATACAGGGTTTAAATAGGCACAGGATTCGCGCCAGAAAGCTCCCAGCAGCATCAGGAGCATGCGGCGATGACATTAGCGCCGCATGCATCCTGAGCCGACACTGCTCCAGGCAACGAGCAGGAAGGAGACGCCGCGCCCCTAGCAAAGGCTAGAGCGGCACGGAGTGACATAGCCCCATCCACAAGGGTTCCCTCTGGGAACCAGAGTCGGCCTCAAAGGATGAGCAGCATGGAATTTGGAGACCAGAGATGGGGCATGCACATCACGGGCAGGAACCCAGGAATGATCTGCCAGGGAGTAACCCTTCCAATGTACCAGGCAATTGTCTGCGCCTGTATCTGGAGTCCAGGATCTTAGCTACCTCATATTCGGGGTCCCCACGGACAAGGAGTGGAGGAGGAGGAGCTCGGAGTTGGGTATATCTATTCTTGATGTATGATTTAAGCAGTGAGATGTGGAAGACTGGATGTATGCGTAGGGTTTTTGGCAAGGCCACTTTGTAGGTAACAGGAGACAGTCTTTTCAGGACCTTGTAAGGGACAATAAATCTGGGCCCCAATTTTTGACAGGGTTGACGTAGATGCATGTGTCAAGTAGATATCCAAACACGTTCACCCACTGGAATGGCACGTACAGAAGTCCTATGATGATCAGCAGACTTCTTATATCTAGAGACAGCTGAACGTAGCTGAGAGCGAATATGTTGCCAATGAGTGGTGAGTCCAGTGACGTGTCGGTCTGCGGCAGGGACCCCAGTGGACTGAGTTAAATAAGGGAACACACAAGGTTGATATCCTGCTGCGGCTTGAAATGGAGAATATTTAAGGGAAGAGTGCCAATAAGAGTTTTTTGCCAGCTCAGCTAGGGGTAGCAACTCTGACCAGTTGGTATGGCTAGCATTGACAAAGTCTCTAAGATCCTGGTTTGCTCTCTCAGTCCATTGGTCTGTGGATGGTAGCCAGAAGACAAGGAAACCGTGGTTCCAATCGATTTACAAAAGGCTCTCCAAAAGGCAGAGATAAACTGTGAACCTCTGTCGGAAACAATGTTCATAGGAATGCCATGAAGTCGTACCACATGCAAGAGAAAAAGGGACGATAATTCTTGAGCAGAAGGTAGTTTGGTTAGTGGTACGAAGTGAGCCAGTCTGGAAAAGTGGTCTACCACAACCCAGATAACTGTATGGTGGTCAGAAGAAGGAAGATCCACAATGAAGTCCATTGTTATATGTGTCCATGGTTGTTTGGGAAGGGACAATGATTGGAGCAAGCCAGTAGGCAAAGATCGAGGAGTCTTGTTGGCAGCACAAGTTGTGCAGGCTTTGACATAATCCTGTGCATCAGACTTCATAGTAGGCCACCAAACATGTTGGAAAAGACGCTTGAAAGTCCTAGTCAAACCGGGATGTCCTAAGAGTTTGCTATCATGAGCCCAGGCTAACACAAGGATACATAGATTCCAGGGTACAAAGAGGATATCGGAGGACATGGGGGCTCCAGGAGGTCTACTAGACTGAGCACGTTGCAGTCTCTGCAGAAGGGTAGTATTGAGTTGAGCAACCACACAGGAGGGGGGTATGATATGTTCAGTAGGAGCTTCTGAGGAATCACTTGAATGAGGAAACTGACGGGAAAGGGCGTCCGCCTTCTTGTTCTTGGTCCCAGGAAGATAAGAGACCACAAAGTCAAAACGAGAAAAGATCAAGGCCCACCTGGCCTGTCGAGGATTGAGTCGGTGAGCAGTCTCTAGGTAAGTCAGATTCTTATGGTCGGTGAGAATCTGAATAGGATTGGCTGTGCCCTCTAACCAATGACGCCATTCAGTTAAGGTCATCTTAATGGCTAGGAGTTTGCGATTACCTACATCATAGTTCCTCTCAGCAGGTGTAAAGCGTTTAGAGAAAAAGGCTATAGGGTGTGACTTGGAAGTCAAAGGGTCCCTTTGAGTGAGAACTGCTCCAGCCCCTATCTCAGAGGCATCAAACTCTAAAGTAAACTGTAGGTCAGGGTCAAGATGGCTAAGCACAGGAGCTGAACAGAAAGCCTTTTTCAGGCAAGAGAAGGCATTAACGGCCTCAGGAGGCCAATGTTTACAGTCCTTGTTCCATTTTGTTAATTCAGTGAGAGGAGCTACTGTTTGAGAAAAGTTCTTTATAAACTTGCGGTAATAATTGGAGAAACCCAAAAACCTCTGCAATTCCTTTAAAGAGGTAGGTTGAGCCCATTCTAGTACCGCGGTGAGTTTAGCAGGATCCATGGCAAAACCCTCCTTCGAGATGACATAACCAAGGAATTGGATTTGCACTTGATCAAACTCACATTTTTCTAGCTTGGCTACTAAGGAGTTATCCCTGAGGCGAAGAAGCACCTGTCTCACGTGCCTATGATGCTCCTCTAAAGTGGGAGAGAAAACAAAGATATCATCCAGATAAACGATGACAGTGCGGTTGAGGAGATCACGGAAGACATCATTGACAAATGCCTGGAAGACTGCAGGGGCGTTACACAGCCCAAAGGGCATTACAAAGTATTCGTAATGCCCTGATTGTGTGTTAAAGGCGGTCTTCCATTCGTGGCCTGGTGTCAGGATTGTGCTTTAGGACTCTTCTACATTAGTGCTATCTAACCACTGTACCTTTAAACCACCTTTCCATTCACTTCCTGTTCCCTATAAAAGACCATCAGCCCTCTAGATCATTGCTTGGTATTGAAAGTGTTACTCATTTCTAAGCTTTCTCAGCAATCTACTCGTTGCTGTCTGATCTACAATCTCACCCTGCAATCCTGTGCTATCCGTTCAGCCTGTGTGCCTGTTAAACTCCTAGGAGCAGCTCCAGTTACTATCATTCCGGCCGGATCTATCAGATCCCTACGCGGTGACGTCACACGCCAACCAAACGGACCGACCGGCTTCACCTCTGCTGTCTGCCTCACGGATCACCGCAAACCGGACTTCTAGGACGCTCTGAACCTATCATACTTGCCATCCGGCTTCTTACCAGGTACCTTCACTATCTGTGGTAAATGCTGACCACTGTCTAAATGACTTTTATTCCGGATACTCTCCCTGTTCCTTATGTCAGTCTGCTTGCTTGAATCAGTATATTGTTTCACAGTCTCCTTTATTGGGTTACCTAAATGCATTATATTCCTGTGACATTTCAGTACACTTGCTGGCGTCATCCCCTCATTAGTTCTCTGTGATTAAGTTCTGTTTCACATATTTAATTTCCTATTTTGCTGCACTCTGGTTTCTAAGTTAAGGACCTTGCTGCAATTTTCAGTGACACCTCACATGTGGCAGATTCAGGGTCTCTTAAACTTAAATGAACCATAAATCAAATTGCTTAGAAGTTATTGTGGGACACACTTCGCTTAAAAGTAGCACTTGTGTTTACCACTTACTCCTGAGCTACAAAACTCACTTTTTGAATCTCAGCAGCTGTGGTTTAACTATAGTACTCTCTTTGTTCTTTAGACAACTTTGTTTGCCTGACAGAATACCAAGCCATTTCTAACATGGACCCAGCTGAGATGACTACACAAATTCAAACATTAAATCAAAAAGTAGATTTACTGGCTGATGGCCTTAATACTCTAAAGGCTGAGAATGTTGCCCTTAAAGCTTACATTAAGGATTATCTTGAAACTAAAATACATACACCTGAGCCGCAAGTTAGCCTCCCAGAAAAATTCTATGGAGACAGGGCACACTATAGAGATTTTAAGAACGCATGTCTCCTGCTGTTTACATTAAAACCCCAGTCATATCCTAATGACAGGATTAGAGTTCTAACCATTATCTCTTTTCTTAGAGGGGAACCACGTAGTTGGGCCAATAGCTTCTTTGAGACCAATGAGACTATACTCAACTCATTAGATCAATTTCTCCTAGCTATGGGTCAATTGTATGAGGACCCCTTCAAACAGCAAACTGCAGAGACTGCACTCAGGGCTTTGAAACAAAAAAAAAGGGTAGTCGAAGACTACATCACAGATTTCAAGAGGTGGGCAAAAGATTCCGAATGGAACAATTTATCTTTGAGGAATCAGTTTCGTCTGGGCCTTTCAGACGCCGTTAAAGATGAATTGTCCCGCACAGAGATTCCCCCCACTTTAGAGGAGTTAATTAAGCTCAGTATTACTATTGATAGAAGGTTAAGGGAAAGACAACATGAAAGAACATACCCTGAAACATACACAAAGAAAACTACTAGTAATACTCCAACAACTTCCTCTAACAAGTCTAACATTGAACCAATGGAGATTGGATTCCTCAAAGGCCCTCTAAGCCCCCAAGAAAAGATCAGGCGAAGAGAAAATAATCTGTGTCTCTATTGTGCTTCAGACGAACACTCTGTTAAAGACTGTCCAGCCCTGCAGAAAATTAATAAGGGTGAGTCAAGTAACTCTACTGTGTGTGTGTTGTAGTACCTATGATACAAAAACATTCTACTGTAAACTCTCACTTTCTTTTCAGTGGGATCACCACCGCCTCAACGTACCCGCAATAATTGATTCGGGAGCTACAGCCTCTTACATAGATAAGGATTACAACTCCAGGAACACCTCCAAAAAGAGTGGTTTGAAACACTGAGTGGGGCATCTTTAAACCTAATGAAAATTATTGTGAAATCTAGGAACATTAGTCTAAGAGAATTTGGAGATAAAATAGAAACTCTAAGTAATGATTTAGCACCATGGAATTCAGATGAAGAATATAAATCAATCCAATCGAATATTATTAATAATTTACAAGAAATTAAGAAAGAAACTCTAGATATTAAATTTAGAAAAATGAATAGAGATATCTCAGATTACAAGGTAGAAGAAAACCCAAATGAAGTAAAAATAAATGACACTAACATTGAATTAAATAAACCATTTATACCAGCAGAACAACAATGGAAAATATTTTCCAAAAAAGGTAATAAAAAGAAAAATCAAGAAATAGGTACACCTAAAAAAGGAATAAAAGAGAAAATATATTTTAAGGAACAGAATACCAGACAGCAATATCAAAATACACAACAAAATTATAGATATGCAAATAATTTTCATAAAACTGATAGAAATACACAAAGTGATAGGAATACCATTAAGACCTCCCAAAATTTTAAACCTCATCACCTAAAAAACAAAAATGATTTTTATATACCATACCAAAGAAATGATTATTATAAACCACATAATCAATACAACCACGTAAGTAGCCATAAGGAAGATTGGAGAAATAGAGAAAACAATTGGAGACCACAAGAATCTAATTGGGTAAACTATAATAGATTTGAACCCTTACGAGACCAAAATTGGGAATTAAATAGAACAAACCCAAAACAAGGTACCTCGGTAGCTTTTTTAGAAGAGGACAGAAGACAACTAGAAAGAGCCAAATCGAAAAAAAGAGAAAGAGAGGAAATAGAGGTAGAGGAGGAAAGGGTCAACCAAAAATTAATGAGGTAGATACAAAAGGAATTTTTAATTTAAGTGATACTGAACTAACTACTGACCAATACAAAGTACTTCAGAAAGGATTAACATTTGCTCCAGCCAACAAATTGAACAAATTTAATACGCTAATCAATGTAAATAATTTTATCCGAAATATCACCTTAAAAAGATTCTTTATGAAAAATCCTATTGAACTTGAATTAGCAAATGATGCCAAGGGTTTCCATCATACAGATTTCAAAGCTAAATCAAAATTTTTTCCCACAAGTGAGAAGGGAAGGAACATTGAAATGTTTGAAAAGGCAGTTAAAAAGGACATTGAAGAGATGGATCTAAACAAAATGACCTATAACCTCACTAAAAAAGAAAATGATATTTTAAAAGATCTACAAAGCAACCCCAATATTACCATAAAACAAGCGGATAAAGGTGGTGGTACGGTTATACTTAATACAGACAATTATATCAAAGAAGCAAATAGATTATTAGATGACGAGGAAACATATAAAAAAATTAAACTAAACCCAATAATAAATTTAAAAAAAGAATTAAATATACTACTAAATAAGGCTCATAATGTAGGAATTATTAATGGTAAAGAGTACAATTTTTTACAAATAGACTTTCCTAGAACCCCAATATTTTATTACCTACCCAAGATCCACAAATCCCTAATAAATCCCCCTGGAAGACCTATCATTTCTGGAATTCAATCAATAACATCAAACTTGTCAGAATTTGTGGATAAATTCCTACAACATTATGTAGTTACACTGCCCTCATATCTAAAGGATTCCACAGAATTGTTAAGAGAACTAAAGAATATTAAGTGGAACGATAATTTTATATTTGCAACATGTGATGTATGCTCTTTATATACGAACATACAACACATTTATGGTTTGGAAGCTGTAGAATATTTTCTATTGAAAGGAGGAGAATTACCAATTGAACAGATAGACTTTTTATTGCAAAGTATTAAATTTATTTTAACAAATAACTATTTCAGTTTTAATAATCAATTTTATATGCAAACAAAGGGAACGGCGATGGGCACCAAATTCGCCCCCAGTTATGCGAATTTGTTTATGGGACTTATAGAAGAGGAATTGATACATGGTTCCCACTGGGAGGCGAATTTGGTGCTCTATCGACGTTTCATCGACGATATTATCATTATTTGGAGGGGGGATGAGGAACTTTTAAAGATTTTTATTGAAGATTTTAAAAATAATAGATTTGGTATAGATCTCACTTATGAAATAAGTGCAACAAATATTAATTTTTTAGATCTAGACATAAGAATTGCTAATAATGAAATATTAACTAAAACCCACTTTAAACAAGTGGATTCAAACAACTATATCCACAAAAAGAGCTGCCATTATAAGAAATGGCTAGATAATATACCAATGAACCAATTTTTAAGAGTGAGGAAGAATTGCAGCACGTTAGAGGATTTTGAGGAACAAGCAAGAAATTTAGAAACAAAATTTAGAAACAAGGGATATAATATGAACTTTGTGAAAACAGCGAAAAATAAAGCAAAAGAAAAAACCCAATTAGAGCTACTTAAAGAAAAAACAGTGAAAGAAAAAAACCCCAAAGAATTTAATAATATCATAATAGATGTACCGTTTATAACAGATTACAGTACCAGTCATAATAAACTTCGAACAGTTTTGAACAAACACTGGCATTTATTACAAAGAGACCCTTTCATTGGGGAATCTCTTATAGAAAAACCACGAATGTTTTTAAAAAAAACAAGAAATCTAAAAAATATACTTGCACCCAGTACTTTTAACCCTAAAAGAAGTATAACTGTAGATACAGACCTACGGGGGAACAAACTAGAGGGCTATTTCCCATGCATACACTGCAAAGCTTGTAAATAAAGTTGTAAAACAAAAAACGTGAAATCAACAGTAACCAATAAGGAATATAAAATAAGGGACCTCATAAAATGTTCAGATCGAAATGTAGTGTATCTTATTGAATGCCCGTGCAAGAAACAGTACTTAGGCGAGACCTCACGCATGTTGAGAGACCGCATCAGGGAACATCTTTTAAATATAGAACATGGGTTCGAAGGGCATTTACTCTCAAAACATTTCAAAGAGATGCATGATCAAAACCCTAAAGGTTTGAAATACTGGGGGATTAGGAAAATCAAACGTGACTGGAGAGGTGGAGATTTAAACAAAAAACTGTTGAAAGTTGAAGCTGAATTAATTTTTTCTTTTAAAACTTTAGATCCATTAGGACTTAATGCAGAGTTGGATTTAAACCCCTTTTTATAATGCCACAACATGATATTCAAGATATTCTGTGATTTTAGTTTATATAGTTCTAACAGTGGTTAAAATAGCTTGTCACAATAATTGAACTCTCAAAAATAAGCAAAAATTTCTGTATTATAATATATATATCTTTAGAAATTTCTTTAAATAGTTTAGTACTTCAGTTACTGTGTTAAAATTCATATATCCTTAGAAAACCTAGGTTCTTTAACTCCCAATTTGTAGTTAGGTTTGATAAGAGATTTTTAATATTATTAATATAGGGATATTTTAGCACTTTAGCTACTATATTGTAATAGTATAATTATTACACTTAAGAGTTGTTTAGCTAGATAATGAAGCAATTTAGAAATATAACTTTAGATATTTGTTTTAATATATACAGAAATTTATTATTAATTTTTATATTGTCTTCTTTCTTCCTTCATCTTTGGTTTTACTTTAAAAAAATTTTTAATTTTTTAATTGCATTAGAGCTCTTTTATCCTATGAATACTAATTAAGTATATATATAGTATACAAATTGATGAAAAGATGGTTACACTATCAAATTGTTATGGAGTTTGCTGCTAATAGATACAACCATGTGAAACTATGGAAAATATTAAAAGCAAGTCAAGACACAATACTGTGGCTTTAAATTATTGGGTATAAAAAGGCAAAGAGGAAGTACACAGGCCCATCTTGAAAAAAGCCTCCAGCTGAAATGCGTTGATGTGAAGCAGTCCTGTGTAGCTGGCCAGCTCTTTATGGACATATTGTGAAAGAACCACTTTGAACTTTTTACCCATTGGAATATATGTGAACCGATTACCCAGCCTAAACACTCGTTTTGGATATCAGTGTGAAGGTTAAAAGGAAAAAGACAAAAAGACAAAGCAACAAAGTGTTTATTTAACACTGAAAAGTTCACCTACATCAAAACCCGTAGAACAGAGTGGGTTTGAAAAGTACACCGGTAATCCGACTGCTGGATTGGCTATTCGGGCAGACACGTGACACGTGACGAAAACACGTCAGAGGACTACCAACGGCTGCCTGAACGCCAACTGCACGCCGCAGGAGAGCAGGTCGGAGAAAGCGGTCAGAGAGATACACGCTTTCGGATTCTGGTGAGTACTAAACCCCTCCGGCTTTAAAGTTATCACGGCTCCAGTGAAAACACCTTCTACACACCCAGACGCCAACACTTGTACAATTTGAAGTGACTTACTTCTTAAAGCAAATACCTAAAAGTGAAACCAAACTGTACTATTTGTATTAAAGGAACAGTGGTGCAGAATACTCACACTTAAGGAACAGTAGTGCAGACTACAGTCACCTCTTGGACATTGTTAAAGTGCACTAACATACTAACCGTAGCAGCATCTCCATCTACATATTATCAATAGATAATATTATCTTATATATGCATTTTAACCATTTTTTCTCTTCTTTTTATCTCTTCTATTAATTGAAAGTTTTTTGATATTTTAAAAGGTGCACCTTATCTTACCTATGAACTGTATGTATCTTATTATCTAACCTATGAACTGTATGTATATTATGATTTTACTTATATTTTATTAGATATGTAATAAATTTGTTGTAAGAAACTATTGGTATATATTTGCTAACAGTAAAAGTTTTTAGCAGACCATTCCACATTAGGACACCACTTCTAGTTATCTATTGGTAGAGCCTCTGAGCGCACTCACACTTTTGGTTTTTTATTAGATAAGGATTATACACTTGTTAATAAAATCCCACTTATGCACAAAAAGTGTCCCGTTTTATTGAGGGGTATAGATGGAAGGCCCATATCCTCAGGTTTAGTAGAATATCAAACAATACCACTGTTAGTGTTTACCCCTGAACATCATAGGGAATACTTATCATTTGATGTGATAGCCTCACCTGTATCTCCAGTCATATTGGGCCTAAATTGGTTATCTTTACACAACCCACTCATAAATTGGACAACCATGTCTCTCACTTTTAACTCCAATTATTGCAATACCACATGTTTCCCAGTGAACATCATGCACGCCTCTCCTATACAGTCTGATATACAACTACCTGAGCAGTATAGGGATTTTGCTGATGTATTCAGCAAAACTGAATCAGAGAATTTACCTCCACACAGGAAGTACGACTGCCCTATTGAGTTAGTACCAGGAGCTGAGATACCCTACGGGCATATATTCCCCCTATCCAATCCCGAACTTACTCATCTAAAATCTTATCTTGAAGAAAATCTGAGAAAGGGATTTATTCGCCCCTCCACCTCTCCAGCAGGAGCTGGCATATTTTTTGTTAAAAATAAAGACGGTTCTCTACGCCCTATAGTAGACTACAGACAGCTCAATAAAGTAACGATAAAAAACCGGTACCCCTTACCTCTAATCCCTGAACTGATCGAAAGATTAGAAGGGGCTAAATATTTCACCAAATTAGATCTAAGGGGAGCATATAATTTAATTTGTGTAAGAAGTGGAGATGAGTGGCTCACGGCTTTTCGTACACGCTACGGCCTGTACGAATACACCGTGATGCCATTCGGGGTATGTAATGCCCCGGCCACGTTTCAGCATTTAATTAATGATCTTTTTAGAGATTTTCTAGACGTTTTTCTTGTCATTTATTTGGATGACATTTTGATTTATTCAAAGACTCTGTCTGAGCACATTTTACACGTTAGACAGGTACTCTCTAGATTGAGAAGTAACTTCCTCTATGCTAAACCTGAGAAGTGTATTTTTAACACACAAAGCATAAACTTCCTAGGCTATGTAATAACATCCACTGGAATCCACATGGAAGAAACTAAGATTCAGGCCATTGTTGATTGGCCTCCTCCCAAAACCAAAAAAGAGGTTCAAAGGTTTCTCGGGTTTGCGAACTTTTATCGCAAATTTATAAAGAACTTCTCAAACATAACAAAACCTTTAACTTCTTTAACAAAAAGTAATACACCTTTTATATGGAATGATGAAAAACAAAAGGTATTCAATATGCTTAAACACCGGTTTACAACTGCACCGATTTTGAGGTTTCCTAACCCTAACCTGCCTTATGTCTTGGAGGTAGATGCTTCAGACATAGCCGTAGGAGCAGTCCTCTCCCAACAAACAGGCATCAACCAACCTTTACACCCTGTAGCTTTCTTCTCTCGCTGTTTATCCAGTTCGGAACAAAACTACCCGATTGGTGATAAGGAGCTTCTCGCCATTAAGATGTCGCTGGAGCACTGGCGTCACCTACTAGAGGGTACCTCGGTCCCCACAGTCATATACACGGACCATAGGAACCTACAATACCTGAAAACCACCAGAACACTCTCAGCAAGACAGGTACGCTGGAACCTTTTCTTCTCTAGGTTTAACTACCAGATTGTTTACCGACCAGCAAACAAAAACCATAAGGCAGATGCTTTATCAAGATTACCAATGCACATCCGATCTGAGACTCCAAGAGACACTGTTATTCCACTCGAGAACTTTGTATCTTTTGTTATTGATACTAACTCCCGTCTCTCCCATGAACAAACAATGGACTCATCAAAACCAATCTCCCAGTTACAGAAAAAACCTGATGGCTTCTTTTACTTTCAGGACAAATTGTACATTCCGCCTACATTGAGACAGATCGTACTTCAATCCTCACATGATTCCTTATTCGCAGGACACCCTGGTATCAAGAAAACACAGGAACTTATCACACGTACTTACTGGTGGCCAGGAATCAGTCAGGATGTTAAAACCTATGTCCTCACCTGTGCAGAATGTACCGTTTCCAAAAGGGCTAAACATCCACCTTATGGACTTTTGACTCCGTTACCTACTCCTAGTAGACCTTGGCTAGAGATAGCTCTAGACTTTATCGTGGATCTCCCAAAATCACAAAACAATACAACCATTCTTGTTGTTGTTGATCTTTTTAGCAAGATGTCACACTTCATTCCGTACCATAAACTCCCTTCTGCCTCTGAAACCATTCAACTTCTCATCTCTCACGTCTTTAAACATCATGGTATCCCAAACACCATGCTTACTGACCGAGGATCCCAATTCACTAGCAAACTCTGGAATGAATTCTGCAAGGCCTTTTCCATTGACAAACGGCTCAGCACGGCTTACCATCCTCAGACCAACGGCCAGACCGAAAGGTCAAACCAATGGCTTGAGCAATTCCTTAGGACTTATTGCTCTTCACAGCCACTACAATGGTCCAACCATCTTTCCTACGCAGAATTTTGCTTTAACAACACTATCCACTCCACCACTAAACAAACTCCATTCTACGTGAATTACGGTTTCCACCCCAGATTTCAAATACTTCCAGACAACCAGAGTTCTTCACCTAACATCTCCGATCTCTCAAATCTTATTGCCTCCAACTTTACAACTGTTAAAGCTGCAATAAAGGATGCAAAAAAGTCTCAGAAGTATTACTACGTCAGGAAAAGATTGCCTTCTCCACCTTACTCAATTGGTGACTTAGTTTGGTTGTCTACCAAAAACCTCAAACTGAACACTCCTTGTCAGAAATTTACTCCACTTTTCATCGGACCATATCCTGTGACACACATCATCAATCCAAATGCTGTTTGTCTTAAATTGCCTGATTCTATGAAGGTGCATCCCGCCTTCCATGTCTCTCTCTTGAAACCCTATAGGGCTCTCAGGAACTCTGCCTCTATTGATTTCCTCCCTGACGTAGTTGTGGACCCTAACACTGAGTATGAGGTGCATTCCATCCTAGACTCACGACGTCATCATGGAATTCTCCAATATCTGATTCGATGGAAGGGTTACACACCAGATGACGATTCTTGGGAGCCTGCCAGTAACATTTCCGCTCCTAGACTGGTTAACCTGTTTCATCGTAGGAACCCTGACCGTCCCAGTCCTTGAGCCCCGGAGTCGCTCCTTGAGGGGGGGATCCTGTCAGGATTGTGCTTTAGGACTCTTCTACATTAGTGCTATCTAACCACTGTACCTTTAAACCACCTTTCCATTCACTTCCTGTTCCCTATAAAAGACCATCAGCCCTCTAGATCATTGCTTGGTATTGAAAGTGTTACTCATTTCTAAGCTTTCTCAGCAATCTACTCGTTGCTGTCTGATCTACAATCTCACCCTGCAATCCTGTGCTATCCGTTCAGCCTGTGTGCCTGTTACGCTAAACTCCTAGGAGCAGCTCCAGTTACTATCATTCCGGCCGGATCTATCAGATCCCTACGCGATGACGTCACACGCCAACCAAACGGACCGACCGGCTTCACCTCTGCTGTCTGCCTCACGGATCACCGCAAACCGGACTTCTAGGACGCTCTGAACCTATCATACTTGCCATCCGGCTTCTTACCAGGTACCTTCACTATCTGTGGTAAATGCTGACCACTGTCTAAATGACTTTTATTCCGGATACTCTCCCTGTTCCTTATGTCAGTCTGCTTGCTTGAATCAGTATATTGTTTCACAGTCTCCTTTATTGGGTTACCTAAATGCATTATATTCCTGTGACATTTCAGTACACTTGCTGGCATCATCCCCTCATTAGTTCTCTGTGATTAAGTTCTGTTTCACATATTTAATTTCCAATTTTGCTGCACTCTGGTTTCTAAGTTAAGGACCTTGCTGTAATTTTCAGTGACACCTCACATGTGGCAGATTCAGGGTCTCTTAAACTTAAATGAACCATAAATCAAATTGCTTAGAAGTTATTGTGGGACACACTTCGCTTAAAAGTAGCACTTGTGTTTACCACTTACTCCTGAGCTACAAAACTCACTTTTTGAATCTCAGCAGCTGTGGTTTAACTATAGTACTCTCTTTGTTCTTTAGACAACTTTGTTTGCCTGACACCTGGAGAGATGCGAATCAGATTATATGCCCCACGTAAGTCCAGTTTCGTGAAAAAGCGGGCATCCTGGAGCGAGTCATACAGTTTGGTGATCAATGGTATGGGATAGTGATTCTTGATAGTTATGTTGTTCAAGGCCCTGTAGTCAATGCAGGGTCTGAGCCCACCATCCTTCTTACTGACAAAAAAGAAGCCGGCCCCAGCAGGAGAGGTGGAAGGACGAATGAAACCTTTAGCTAGGTTCTCTTGTATGTACTCCTCCATGGATTTGGTTTCAGCCTTGGAGAGTGGATAAGTCCTCCCTTTGGGAAGTGGGGCTCCGGGAAAGAGGTCGATCTTGCAGTCGTAAGGACGGTGGGGTGGCAGCACGTAGGCTGCTTTTTCACATCAGTGAAGTCCGCATATACTGAGGGAAGGTTTGGAGGAGTCTGTATAGTGGCTATGGGAATACGGGTCAGAGGAATGACTTTAGCAAGGCAGGAATGGAAACAGGAGGTGCCCCAGGAGGCCAGTTGTCCCTCAGTCCAATCAAAATGTGGATTGTGTACCCAAAGCCAAGGAAGACCAAGGATGACAGGCTGTGCTGGGGAATGAATAACCTCAAACTGCAACTGTTCAGTGTGGAGAACTCCCATAGTCAGGGTCAGGGGTGCTGACTCAAAATGAATCACGCCCGAACCAAGGGGGGTGCCATCCAGGGTAGTTATTTTCAGACAATGTCTTTTCTGTAGAAGAGGCAAACCAGCTTGAATCATGAAACGGTGATCCAGGAAGTTTCCAGCTGCCCCTAAGTCAATGAAGGCTTTAGTGTGGACTGTATTCTGAAGGAAGGTAAGGGTAACAGGTACCAGGATCGGAGAAGAGAAGAGTGAGGGGATTTAGTTGTGACCATGCTTAGAGGTACCCCAGTGTTATCCTCTAAGCATTGGCTTTTCCCGGCCGAACATCACAGTCCTTTAGTTGGTGGGTGTTAGATCCACAATAAAAACATAGTCTCCTTCTTCTCTGCCTTTCAGACTCAGAGGGTTTGAAGGAGGAGAGATCCATGAGTTCCTCTACCGAGGTAACTGGAGCTGCTGAAGGGGTAGCGGATGCTGCTGAAACTGGGCGAATAGGAGGATGGGAGGACGGGAGGGAAGGCCCTTCCTTGTTCTGTCTCTCTCAGCTTGCCTTTCCTGAAAGCGAGAGTCCAGATTAATACAAAGCGCTATAAAGTCATCCATAGAAGAAGGCATATCAAGATAAGTGAGTTCATCTTTGATGCGTTCATGGAGACCCCTCCTAAAGGCTGCCTTGAGAGCACTGTCATCCCAGGTGGTTTCAAGTGCCAAGGTGTGGAACTTGACGGCAAATTGTGCCACAGTTTTATTACCCTGGCGGAGATCCAGGAGAGAATATTCTGCAGCAGAGGTACGGCCAAAAGTCCCAAACACAGAAGACAAAGCAGATATGAACTCATCAGCATCATGCAGGAGTGTAGCGTTCTGTTCCAAAAGACGAGAGACCCAGGCTAGGGCCCTGTTCTTTAGCAAAAAAATGATAAAGGTCACCCTTGACTGATGAGACTGAAAGGTGTGATGATTGTTGCGGAAGTGCAGCCTGCATTGGTTTAGAAAGCCCCTGCAATTAGTAGTACCTTCATACTTGTCAGGCAAGGGTATCCAGGGTATGCTTCCAGAAGCAGAGGAAGAAGTACTGGGAGTAGGGGCTGGTGGTGTAGCAACAGGAGCGGCACCCCTCGCTGCAATTAGTAAGGAGAGCTGAGCGGTAATAGCTTCTAGCTTGGAGTCCATATTTTGCAACTGTGTGGTATGGGTTCCCAACATCTGTCCTTGAATATAAACAGCTTGTGCCACCTCATCTGGCTGCATGGCCCAAGTATAATGTAATGCTCGTGGGATACTCCTCTATCAGACCGAACTCGGCCAGTAGTCTTGTTATCCCGGCGTCGAGCCGGAATGATAGGGAATATCCCAGAGCAGAGAAAGTTTAGTAAGATGAGGAGAACGGCACTCACCACAGGCAGGACGGTCCCCAGCGGCAACGGCAAAGCAGTCCAAGGACACACCACTAGAATGGTCAGACAGGCAGGCTTCAGTAACAGTAAAGCAGTGCAAGAGTATACCACTAGAATGGTCCGGCAGGCAACAGTAAAGCAGTCCAAGGGCACACCACTAGAATGGTCAAGGCAGGCAGGGTTTGGCAACAATATATCAGTACAGCAATTTGGGGGTTAAACAGGCAGAGTAGTCAGATGGGCAGAGTTCAGCAGCAGTAAATCAATCCAGCAATTCAGGGGTCAAACAGGCAGAGTAGTCAGCAACAGGCAGGTTCAGCAACAAAGATCAGTCCAGCAGTTAAAGGGTTAAGGCAGGTAGAGTAGCCAGTAAACAGGCAGGTTCAGCAACAAAGGTATAGAATGATCTGTCACACCCAGGAGCACACAGAGTAACACCTATACTTGGGCAGTGACAGATCGTTAATACAGGGTTAAAATAGGTGCAGGATTCATGCCAGAAAGCTCCCAGCAGCATCAGGAGCGTGCAGCGATGACGTCAGCGCCGCACGCGCCTGAGCCGACACTGCCCCGGGCAACGAGCAGCAATGGCTAGAGCGGTGCGGCGTGACACTTATTTAATATACACAGCTGCAGCACCAATAGCCTGTACTGATGTACACACAATGCTAGCTGTCTGATTCAGTCTTCTCTGACACATAACAGCCTCAAAAACCCAGTCCATGCTGACAATAGACCGCCTGCACCATCAGCCAGTTCCAATATTCCAATCAGTATACACGTAGAGTCCTAATGGTCCCAGTCAGTCGTCAAAGTATACACAAATCCAAGTCTGCCGTATCCTCTCACTATATAAATATATACAAAGTGCTTCACCTTCTGTGTATAAACATTTTGAAGCAAACACTGTTTTTTCTTCATATGTATCTTATATAATATATACATAGTACTGATATTTTCTTTCTATGTACATGCGCATGTATGAACCATATACAGATTTGCACCCTTATACATCATACTAATATGTATTTTCTTTGAACATTAGTTTGTTTTAAAGTGGGATGGATGTTAATATTACATTTTAATAATTTAGATACAGTGTAAAATGCATATTTGTTATCCAGTTTACTGCTTTCTCATAGTATAATTTGTTAAAACTTTACTAATTTCCATTAGAGCATACCTAACTAGACTCAGGAGTGTGCACAATTGTAACAATGTTATATGTATGGTGCTAAGGACACATTCAAACCTGAGCCTGCCTCAGTATGCTTTCATGGTAAGAAGCGAAGTACATTTGACAATAGAAGTACATTTGAAATTGTTTTATTATGTTGTCCCTTTAATTGTATACAGCTATTATTGAGCAAATGTCTCATGCTACTGTACATTGTTATCTCAATAGCTATGTATTCTGCATGTGTTTTTGTATTCACATTATTCTAGGCATATAACTGACTGATATGTCTGTATGTCTGGTGTACACCTATAGCCTGTGCAGCCATTTCAGTCATATAGATAGTGTACTAGGGGAGTATTTTTGCCTAGGCAAACAAGGAATAGGAATAATTTTTATTATATTGGATAATTTCGTTTGTTATTTTTTGTAATTGTATTTTTTTAATTTTTTTTTGTAATTTTAGTATTTATTATTTTTCGTAATGTTAGGTTTCTTATTTTTAGTAATGTTAGGTTTTATTAGTGTAAGCTTAGGTTTTATTTTTATCTCACAAGTAAGTTATAGGTAGTTAGTAAATAGTTATATTGTAGCTAGCTTAGGTTTTATTTTTATTTCTCAGGTATGTTTGTATTTATTTTTAAATAGGTAGTTAGTTAATAATTGTAACTTTTTTATTTAGTTGTTTAGTGGTTAATAGGTTTATTTAGTGTTGGCAATGTTTGGGAATGGTGGTTTAGGGGTTAATACGTTTAGTTAGTGTTGGCAACATTTGGGAATGGCGGTTTAGGAACCAATAGGTTTTTTTAGTGTTTCAGTTAGTGTTGGGGATGTCCGGGAGCTGTGGTTTATGGGTTAATAGGTTTAGTTAGTGTTGGCGATGTTTGGGATAGGCGGTTTAGGGGTTAATAGGTTTAGTTTGTGTCGGCAATGTCGGGGAACTGCGGTTTAGGGGTTAATATGTTTAGTTGGTGTCAGCGATGTCCGGGAAAGGTGGTTTAGGGGTTAATAGCTTTATTTAGTGATTTAGTTAGTGTCGGCGATGTCGGGGAACTGCAGTTTAGATTAGAACAATGACAAATTCTGAATATGAATAAAGAATGGATCCGAAAATTCGGAAACTGATTTATTCATTTTTGGAAATTTTCGGGATTTTAGTTATGGTGCAGATTCCGAAATTCGGATGCATTTGAATCTCTAAATTGGCCAAAATTTGTCCAAAAACGAGATTTGGCCAAAACGAAACTCACATGTCTTCCCACACATTTTTTGTTCTTTCTTTTTTTGAGCCAAATAAAGGTATTCTTTCACAAATGTATGTAGAGTAGCCCAAAATATTACATGCTAGATTACAAGTGGAGCGTTAAATTATCACACACTCGCAAATGAGCAAATTTGTTCTCAGGACATCCACCACAGCACAGATTTTCATGATATCTGAACTAGAGCACAGGTGAAATAATCAGCAGATCAGTAACCATGGTTGCTAATTTGTTCTCACCCATCATCTGATAATTTCACTTGTTCTTTGTTCAGATATCATGAACATCTGCCATGTTGGTGGTGCTGAGGACTGGAATTAAGAATCACTGCACTAAACAATGGTGATAAACGTCTATGTATTCACTAAAGACCAGTACATGTAAAACCTGCCACACGTGTGTTCACTAAAGACCAATACATGTAAAACCTGCCACACATGTATTCACTAAAGACCAATACATGTAAAACCTGCCACACATGTATTACTAAAGACCAATACATGTAAAACCTGCCACACGTATATTACTAAAGACCAATACATGTAAAACCTGCCACACTTGTATTCAGTAAAGACCAATACATGTAAAACCTGCCACACGTGTATTCACTAAAGACTAATACATGTAAAACCTGCCACACGTGTATTCACTAAAGACTAATACATGTAAAACCTGCCACACGTATATTCACTAAAGACCAATACATGTAAAACCTGCCACACGTGTATTCACTAAAGACCAATACATGTAAAACCTGCCACACGTGTATTCACTAAAGACCAATACATGTAAAACCTGTCACACTTGTATTCACTAAAGACCAATACATGTAAAAACTGTGACACATATATATTCACTAAAGACCAATACATGTAAAACCTGCCACACTTGTATTCACTAAAGACCAATACATGTAAAACCTGTCACACTTATATTCACTAAAGACCAATACATGTAAAAACTGTGACACATATATTCACTAAAGACCAATACATGTAAAAACTGTGACACATATATTCACTAAAGACCAATACATGTGAAACCTGCCACACGTGTATTCACTAAAGACCAATACATGTAAAACCTGCCACACGTGTATTCACTAAAGACCAATACATGTAAAACCTGCCACACTTGTATTCACTAAAGACCAATACATGTAAAACCTGCCACACGTGTATTCACTAAAGACCAATACATGTGAAACCTGCCACACGTGTATTCACTAAAGACCAATACATGTGAAACTGCCACACATATATTCACTGAAGTCCAATACATGTAAAACCTGCCATACATATATTCACTAAAGACCAATACATGTAAAAACTGCCACACATATATTCACTAAAGACCAATACATGTAAAACCTGCCACACATATATTCACTAAAGACCAATACATGTAAAACCTGCCACACGTGTATTCACTAAAGACCAATACATGTAAAACCTGCCATACATATATTCACTAAAGACCAATACATGTAAAACCTGCCACACATATATTCACTAAAGACGAATACATGTAAAACCTGCCACACGTGTATTCACTAAAGACCAATACATGTAAAACCTGCCATACATATATTCACTAAAGACCAATACATGTAAAAACTGCCACACATATATTCACTAAAGACCAATACATGTAAAACCTGCCACACATATATTCACTAAAGACCAATACATGTAAAACCTGCCACACATATATTCACTAAAGACCAATACATGTAAAACCTGCCACACTTATATTCACTAAAGACCAATACATGTAAAACCTGCCACACTTATATTCACTAAAGACCAATACTTGTAAAACCTGCCACACATATATTCACTAAAGACCAATACATGTAAAACCTGCCACACTTGAGACCTCAAAAAGTTTAAATATTTATAAGGACTGCTTTCTCACTTAAAATTAAGATAAAACTGCTATGTAATATTACAAAAAATTAAAATATATATCTTCATTGAAAAATGTATGAAAAGCAATATTTCCATTGTATTATGGTTGATTACAAATACTTGCGGATGTCAAATAAGACATCTTATTATATGCAAATTCATATTGTCAAATGGGAATTTGACTTCAACACACATCATATAAATGCAAATAGGCTTGTTGTTTGTAACGGTTACTTCTATCTCATTACACGAAGATTTTTTTAAAACACACATATATATATATTTATGGTGTCTATAAAAAATCATCATGTAATAATATATATATACATAAAAGTTACATTTGCACTATACTGTAGTCTATTAAGTGTGCAATAACATGTCTAAAAAAACATGTACATATCTTAATTTAAAAATGCTTAATTTAAAAATGCTGTATAAAATGGTGCCTTCAGTGAGTCATAATCTTTTTTGCTGGTGATGTGTATATATATATATATATATATATATATAAAATGTGTGTGTATTCATGTGTATATATGTGTATTCATGTGTATTTGAGTTTATGGGGGTAGTTATCAAGCCGTCAACCTCAAATACGCTGGAATTCCGCAGCGTATATGTGGCGAGGCTGATTCGCCTTAGTTATCAAGCCCTAGATACCGGCAAAAGTAGAATTTAGTGACGTAAGCTTCGATCCGCCGGGCAAAGTCCGACACAGATCGATTCTTACGTCACTACAGATGTTCCGCACACAAGTTCGGCACAATCTGACTACTTTTGCTAGTTATAAAAAAACTAGCAGGTACGCTCGGCACTTTTCCGGCCCAGCGTACCTGGTTTTCAATCCGCCGCCCTGGAGGCGGCGGATCCCATAGGAATCAATGGGAATCTGACCATAGCGAAAGTTCATGTTCGCTGCTGCCAGACATCCCATTGATTCCTATGGGAGATGTCTACACCTAATACCCTAACATGTACCCCAAGTCTAAACACCCCTAATCTTCCCCCCTATACCGCCGCAACTAAATAAAGGGTTTACCCCCTAAACCGCCACTCCCAGTCCCCGCGGCAACTATAATATATGTATTAACCCCTAAACCGCCGCTCCCAGACCCCGCGGCCACCTACATGATACCTATTAACCCCTATCCTGCCCCCCCCATACCGTCGCCCTCTATAATAAAGTTATTAACCCCTATCCTGCCGATCCCGGACCTCACCGCAACTAAATAAATAGTTTAACCCCTGAACCACCTCTCCCAGACCCGCCGCCACCTACATGATACATATTAACCCCTATCCTGCCCGCCCTATACTGTCGCCACCTATAATAAATTTATTAACCCCTATCCTGCCCCCCTTACACCGCCGCCACTGTAATAAAATTATTAACCCCTAAACCTAAGTCTAACCCTAACCCTAACACCCCCCTAACTTAAATATTAATTAAATAAATCTAAATAATATTTATCTTATTAAATAAATTAATCCTATTTAAAACTAAATACTTACCTATAAAATAAACCCTAATATAGCTACAATATAAATAATAATTATATTGTAGCTATCTTCGGATTTATTTTTATTTTACAGGCAACTTTCAATTTATTTTAACTAGGTACAATAGCTATTAAATAGTTATTAACTATTTAATAGCTACCTAGCTAAAATAAAGAGAAATTTACCTGTAAAATAAAAACTAACCTAAGTTACAATTACACCTAACACTACACTATAATTTAATAAATTATTTCTATTTAAAACTAAATACTTACCTGTAAAATAAACCCTAAGATAGCTACAATGTAATTAATAATTACATTGTAGCTATTTTAGGATTTATATTTATTTTACAGGTAACTTGGTATTTATTTTAGCTAGTTAGAATAGTTATTAAATAGTTATTAACTATTTAATACCTACCTAGCTAAAAGAAATACCAAATTACCTGTAAAATAAATCCTAACCTAAGTTACAATTAAACCTAGCACTACACTATCATTAAATTAATTAAATAAATTAACTACAAATAACTACAATTAAATACAATTAAATAAACTAACTAAATTACAAAAAATAAAAAAGCTAAGTTACAAAAAATAAAAAAAATAAGTTACAAACATTTAAAAAATATTACAACAATTTTAAGCTACTTACACCTAATCTAAGCCCCCTAATAAAATAACAAACCCCCCCAAAATAAAAAGTTCCCTACCCTATTCTAAATTAAAAAGTTCAAAGCTCTTTTACCTTACCAGCCCTTAAAAGGGCCTTTTGCGGGGCATGCCCCAAAGAATTCAGCTCTTTTGCCTGTAAAAGAAAAATACAACCCTCCCAACATTAAAACCCACCACCCACATACCCCTAATCTAACCCAAACCCCCCTTAAAAAAACCTAACACTACCCCCCTGAAGATCATCCTACCTTGAGTCGTCTTCACTCAGCCGAGCCACCGATGGAACCGAAGAGGAGATCCGGAGCGGAAGAAGTCATCATCCAAGGGGCGCTGAAGAATTGAAGGGACGCCATCTTGTATGACGTCCCTTAAAGGAATATCCATTTGTCGGTAGTCATCGGGAAGAAGAGGATGGCTCCGCGTTGGCTCGTCTGAAGATGGCTCCGCGATGGATGAAGATTGAAGACGCCACTTGGAAGATGACTTCATCGGATGGAAGATTTCTTCAGCGCCGCTTGGAAGATGACTTCATCGGATGGAAGATTTCTTCAGCGCCGCTTGGAAGATGACTTCATCAGATGGAAGATTTCTTCAGCGACACTTGGAAGAGGACTTCATCGGATGGAAGATTTCTTCAGCGCCCCTTGGATGATGACTTCTTCCGCTCCGGATCTCTTCTTCGGTTCCATCAGTGGCTCGGCTGAGTGAAGACGACTCAAGGTAGGATGATCTTCAGGGGGGTAGTGTTAGGTTTTTTTAAGGGGGGTTTGGGTTAGATTAGGGGTATGTGGGTGGTGGGTTTTAATGTTGGGGGGGTTGTATTTTTCTTTTACAGGCAAAAGAGCTGTTTTCTTTGGGGCATGCCCCGCAAAGGCCCTTTTAAGGGCTGGTAAGGTAAAAGAGCTTTGAACTTTTTAATTTAGAATAGGGTAGGGAATTTTTTTATTTTGGTGGGGTTTGTTATTTTATTAGGGGGCTTAGATTAGGTGTAAGTAGCTTAAAATTGTTGTAATATTTTTTAAATGTTTGTAACTTATTTTTTTTCTTTTTTGTAACTTAGCTTTTTTATTTTTTGTAATTTAGTTAGTTTATTTAATTGTATTTAATTGTAGTTATTTGTAGTTAATTTATTTAATTAATTTAATGATAGTGTAGTGTTAGGTTTAATTGTAACTTAGGTTAGGATTTATTTTACAGGTAATTTTGTATTTCTTTTAGCTAGGTAGTTATTAAATAGTTAATAACTATTTAATAACTATTCTAACTAGCTAAAATAAATACCAAGTTACCTGTAAAATAAATATAAATCCTAAAATAGCTACAATGTAATTATTAATTATATTGTAGCTATCTTAGGGTTTATTTTACAGGTAAGTATTTAGTTTTAAATAGAAATAATTTATTAAATTATAGTGTAGTGTTAGGTGTAATTGTAACTTAGGTTAGTTTTTATTTTACAGGTAAATTTCTCTTTATTTTAATAGGTAGCTATTAAATAGTTAATAACTATTTAATAGCTATTGTACCTAGTTAAAATAAATTGAAAGTTGCCTGTAAAATAAAAATAAATCATAAAATAGCTACAATATAATTATTATTTATATTGTAGCTATATTAGGGTTTATTTTAAAGGTAAGTATTTAGTTTTAAATAGGATTAATTTAGTTAATAAGATAAATATTATTTAGATGTATTTAATTAATATTTAAGTTAGGGGGGTGTTAGGGTTAGTGTTAGACTTAGGTTTAGGGGTTAATAATTTTATTACAGTGGCGGCGGTGTAGGTGGGGGCAGGATAGGGGTTAATAAATTTATTATAGGTGGCGACGGTGTAGTGGGGGCAGATTAGGGGTTAATAAGTTTAATATAGGTTGTGGCGGGGTCCGGGAGCGGCGGTTTAGGGGTTAAACTATTTATTTAGTTGCGTCGAGGTCCGGGGTCAGCAGGATAAGGGTTAATAACTTTATTATAGAGGGCGGCGGTATGGGGGGGCAGGATAGGGGTTACTAGGTATAATGTAGGTGGCGGCGGGGTCCGGGAGCGGCGGTTTAGGGGTTAATACATTTATAAGAGTTGCGGCGGGGTCTAGGAGCGGCGGTTTAGGGGTTAATACATTTATAAGAGTTGCGGCGGGATCTAGGAGCGGCGGTTTAGGGGTTAGTAACTTTATTGAGTTGCGGGGGGCTCCGGGGGTGCCGGTATAGGGGGTAGAACAGTGTAGTTTAGTGTGGGTGCTTAGTGACAGGCTAGCAATAAAGCTGGGAAAAAGCCGAAGAGCAGCAAGATCGGATGAGTGATAACTCTCACAGTCCGCTGCTCATCGCCCCGTACTTGGTGCGTGGCTTTTTGACAGATTTATTGATAACTTAGGCGAAATTTTGCAGGTCCACGGCGGCGATGGTAGGCGAGCTTAGGCGGGCGTATTGGGCCGGCGAAGGCAGGTAAGTAGACATGTTGATAACTAGGCCTCTATATGTGTATATATGTTGGAAAATGGTGCTGATAGACTTGACACAGGGTTGCGACAAACCTTCAATTTGTAAAAAAAGCTATATTTGCAAAGCACAATAAAGCGAGGTATGTCCCTCTCTCCTCTCCCTCCAAACTTTTTAATTAATATTTAAAAAAATAATTATATATACTGTGTATATATATATATATATATATATATATATATATATATATATATAGTAACTCACAAAAGTGAATACACCCCTCACATTTTTGTAAATATTTTATTATATCTTTTCGTGTGACAACACTGAAGAAATTACACTTTGCTACAATGGAAAGTAGTGATTGTACAGCCTGCATAACAGTGTAAATTTGCTGTCCCCTCAAAATAACGCAACACACAGCCAATAATGTCTAAACCGTTGGCAACAAAAGTGAGTACACCCCTTAGTGAAAATATCAAAATTGGGCCCAAAGTGTCAATATTTTCTGTGGCCACCATTATTTTCCAGCACTGCCTTAACCCTCTTGGGCATGGAGTTCACCAGAGCTTCACAGGTTGCCACTGGAGTCCTCTTCCATTCCTCCATGACAACATCATGGAGCTGGTGGATGTTAGTCCCCCACCTTCCCGTTTGAGGATGCCCCACATATGCTTAATAGGGTTTAGATCTGGAGACATGCTTCGCCAGTCCATCACCTTTACCCTCAGCTTCTTTAGCAAGGTAGTGGTCATCTTGGAGGTGTGTTTGGGGTCATTATCATGTTGGAATACTGCCCTGTGGCCCAGTGCTCATGTTCTGCTTCAGTATGTCACAGTACATGTTGGCATTCATGGTTCCCTCAATGAACTGTAGCTCCCCAGTGCCGGCAGCACTCATACAGGCCCAGAGCATGACACTCCCACCACGATGCTTGACTGTAGGCAAGACACACTTGTCTTTGTACTCCTCACCTGGTTGCCACCACACACGCTTGACACCATCTGAACCAAATAATTTTATCTTAGTCTCATCGGACCACAGGACATGGTTCCAGTAATCCATGTCCATAGTCTGCTTGTCTTCAGCAAACTGTTTGTGGGCTTTCTTGTGCATCATCTTTAGAAGAGGCTTCCTTCTGGGATGACAGCCATGCAGACCAATTTGATGCAGTGTGTGGCATATGGTCTGAGCACTGACAGGCTGACCCTCCACCCCTTCAACCTCTGCAGCAATGCTGGCAGCACTCATACATCTATTTCCCAAAGACAACCTCTGGATATGATGCTGAGCATGTGCACTCAACCTCTTTGGTCGACCATGGCGAGGCCTGTTCTGAGTGGAACCTGTCCTGTGAAACTGCTGTATGGTCTTGCCCACAATGCTGCAGCTCAGTTTCAGGGTCTTCGAAATCTTCTTATAGCCTAGGCCATCTTTATGTAGAGCAACAATTCTTTTTTTAAGATCCTCAGAGAGTTCTTTTGACATGAGGTGCCATGTTGAACTTCCAGTGACCAGTATGAGAGAGTGTGAGAGCGATAACACCAAATTTAACACACCTGCTCCTCATTCACACCTGAGACCTTGTAACACTAATGAGTCACATGACACCGGGGAGGAAAAATAGCTAATTGGGCCCAATTTGGACATTTCCACCTAGGGTTGTATACTCACTTTTGTTGCCAATGGTTTAGAAATTAGTGGCTGTGTGTTGAGTTATTTTGAGGGGACAGCAAATTTACACTGTTATACAGGCTGTACACTCACTACTTTACATTGTAGCAAAGTGTCATTTCTTCAGTGTTGTCACATGAAAAGATATAATAAAATATTTACAAAAATGTGAAGGGTGTACTCACTTTTGTGAGTTACTGTATATATATATATGTGTATATATATGTATATATATACAAATCTTCAGAGGAACCTAGCACTCACTCGATAATCCAACTCCCAGGGTGCCAGCCAAACTCCAGCATACAATAATCCACAAAGGTAGGCACTCGCTGGCGTTTTAACATTCAGATATTTACTGAATTATAAAGCATATAGTTAACGTTTTCGTGCCTAAGCCCGTCCTCAGACATACAGAGCATATTCACTTACCACCTTATATGTGCTACCGTTCTACTCCCCAAGTGCAAACGCTCTGCCGCATCCGGTTACCTGCAGGACACACACAGCGCTACTGCGCATGCGCCTGTAGGACTACGGGTCGCCATCTGGGCCAACGTGTAAATCAAACCTAAAATTAATACGGAACAAATTGCAAGATGTGGTTACTGCACATAGTACACAATAAAGATGTTATACAGCATTTGTAATCATAACTACTGTAACAACATAAGTTATAAAATGCCTAAATTATAAAATGCATACAATGGACCATTAGTATAAATTATTAAATATATACATATTATATATATATATATATATATATATATATATATATATATATATATATATATAAAATCTTATACTTCAATCATTAAACTTTAGGTTACCATTATAGTTTTCTTTTACTCTTTACAAATTACCATGCAGTTTTGGCAATAAAGTCTGATACTGTTGTTCCATGTTAAACCGAAGTACATGTATTTCAATAGCTTTATGTATTTTTAGAGATAATTTATATACCAAACTTACTACGTTTTTAGAAATTGCTGCCGAATAACTTTTGTTACTCGATATCCAAATGCCATAGTAACATATTCATCTTATTCTAGAGTAAAAAGCATTCAAATATTTTTAACTTCGTTCTAACTACAAAAATCTAGGCAAATAATGTACTTTTTTGCCAATTTTATCTTATCACGGAGCAGCTTATCTGCTGCACTCCCATGATCTTGGAGAGTAAACGCTGATGCTTATATGTATCTAAAACTAGGCTAAATACACCTGTCTATTTACTGAGGAGGCGCACTCTTTTACGTTAGCAGCTATCAGGGTAGTTAAACAGTTACTGCACTATCAGGTAGATTACGAGTTTTGCGTTACGGCTTTTAACGCTGAAAAATGTCAATTCCAGCGTAATGGCCAGGAACACATATTATGAGTCATGTCGGTATAGCTATACCACAAGCATTTTAGCCTGTAACGCAACGTCCATTCCGCACTCAAAAAAATTACATTTTTGCGTGGGATTTCCATAGCGCCGGTATTACAGCTTGTGTGGTACAAATAAAATGCTTGCTTTACAGCCTATACCAACACGATCCATACCGCCATCTGAGAGCAGTAGTTATAGATTTTGTGTAACAAAAATGTTTCACAAAACTCATAACTAAAGAGTTGCAAAGTACACTAAACACCCATAAACTACCTATTAACCCATAAACCGCCGTCCTCCTGCATCACAAACACTATATTAAACACTATATTAAACTTGCATGTGTGGATGGACTGAAAGTTGTGGATTCATACTATAGAATTGTATTTAGATACTTTATAATAAATTGCATTTACACTTTTGCTAAATTGAGGTGTGCTGAGTTCTTTTTTTGTTATTTGTAGATGGTAGAATTGGAGGTTTTACTAAACTCTTGCACCCTAAATATATATATAATTTTTTTATTTATTTTTTGACAGTGGATAGAATGCTTTAGTGGTGCTGTGATTAACTATTTATTAAATAACTATATTAAACTTATTAACCCCTAATCCGCCGCCCACCCACATCGCAACTATTAAATAAATTTATTAACCCCTGATCTGCTGCCCCCGACATCGCCGCCACTATAATAAAGCTATTAACCCCTACTCTGCCGCCCCCGACATCGCCGACACTAATAAAAATTATTAACTCCTATTCCACCACTCCCCGACATCACCACCCCTATAATAAAGTTATTAACCCCTATTCTGTTGCTCCCCGACATCGCCACCATTAAATAAACCTATTAACCCCTAAACATCCGCCGTCCTACATCGTCGCCACTAAATAAACCTATTAACCCCGGAACCGCCAGCCCCCCCACATCGCAAAACACTAAATTAAACTATTAACCCCTAAACCTAACACCCCCTAACTTTAAATGAAAATTACAATATAACTATCTTAAAATAAATAAAGACTTACCTATGAAATAAAAAATAAACCTAAGTTTAAACTATAAATTAACCTAACATAACTATTCAAATAAATTAAAAAAACTACCAATTAAAAAATCTACATTACAAATTAAAAAAAACTAACACTACGGAAACATTTTTTTACAAAAAATAATAAACACTAAATTACGAAAAATAAAAAACACTAAGCTTACAAAAAATAATAAACAAAATGATCAAAAATAAAAACAATTACACCTAATCTAATAGCCCTATAAAAATAGAAAAGTCCCCCCAAAATAAAAACACCACCTAGCCTACAATAAACTACCAATAGCCCTTAAAAGCTCTTTTATCTGTAAAAAAAAAATACAAAGCCCCCTCCAACAGTAAACCCCACCACCCAATCAACCCCCCAAAATAAAAAAAACTAACTCTAAAAAAATAAATAAACTACCCATTGTCCCTAAAGGGGCATTTGTATGGGCATTGCCCTTAAGAAGGCATTCAGCTCTTTTTTATTGCTCTTAAAAGGGCATTTTGCTCTTTTTCAAAAGCCCAAACCCTAATCTGAAAAAAAACACCCCCAAAAATAAAAAAAACACCTAACACTAACCCCAGAATATATACTCACGGTCCCTGAAGTCCAGACATCCATCTCCATCCAGGCGGCGATAACTTCATGCACCCCGGGGGCGTCTTCTATCTTCATCCCGGCAGAGCGGAGCCATCCTGGAAGCCATCCTGCGTGGAGCGTCCTCTTCATATGGTCACCACCGTACACTGAAGTTGAATGCAAGGTAGTCGTTTCAAAATGGTGTGCCTTGCATTCCCATTGGCTGATTTGATTCTTCAACTTCAAATCAGCCAATAGGATGAGAGCTTCAAAAATCTGATTTGAACAGCCAATTGGATTTCAGTAGCTCTCATCCTATTCACTGTTTTGAACAGCCAATAGGATTTTAGAAGCTCTCATCCTATTGGCTGATTTGAATTTGAAGAATAAAATCAGCCAATAGGATTGCAAGGTACGCCATTTTGAAACGGCTACCTTGCATTGAAGCTTCAGTATACGGTGGGGACCATATGAAGAGGACGCTCCACGCTGGATGTTTTCACTGCTCCTCTCTGCGCTGCACCGCCGGAATGAAGATAGAAGATGCCCCAGGGATGGATGAAGATGTTGTTGCCTGGATAAAGACTTCTCGCCACCTGAATGGAGATGGATGTCCATACTTCAGGAACCATGAGTAGATATTCTGGGGTTAGTGTTAGTTTGTTTTTTTTGGGGTGTTTTTTTTCAGATTAGGGTTTGGGCTTTTCAAAAAGAGCTAAATGCCCTTTTAAGGGCAATGGAAAAGAGCTGAATGCACTTTTAAGGGCAATGCCCATACAAATGCCCCTTTAGGGGCAATGAGTAGCTTAGGTTATTTTTTAGAGTTTTTTTTTTAATTTTGGGGGGTTGGTTGGGTTTACTGTTGGGGGGACACAGAGGGGAGAGAGAGAGAGAGAGGGAGACAGAGGGGAGAGAGAGACAGAGGGGAGAGAGAGAGACAGAGGGGAGGGAGAGAGAGAGACAGAGAGACAGAGGGGAGAGAGAGAGACAGAGGGGAGAGAGAGACAGAGGGGAGAGAGAGAGACAGAGGGGAGAGAGGGAGAGACAGAGGGGAGAGAGCAAGACAGACAGAAGGGAGAGAGAGAGACAGAGGGGAGAGAGAGATAGAGGGGGGAGAGAGAGACAGAGGGGAGAGAGACACAGAGGGGGGGAGAGAGAGAGAGAGACAGAGGGGAGAGAGGGAACATTGAAATGGGGGACCACTGAATGCTTTTTACAGGTAAAAGAGCTGTTTAACTTAGGGCAATGCCCTACAAAAAGTCCTTTTAAGGGCTATTGATAGTTTATTGTAGGCTAGGGGGTGTTTTTATTTTGGGGGGCTTTTTTATCTTTATAGGGCTATCAGATTAGGTGTAATTGTTTTTATTTTTGATAATTTTGTTTATTTTTTGTAAGCTTAGTGTTTTTTATTTTTCATAATTTAGTGTTTATTGTTTTTTTGAATTTTAGATTTATTTTTTTTCGTAGTGTTCGGTTTCTCTAAATTTGTAATTAAGATGTTTTAATTGGTAGTTTTTTTATTTTATTAGAATTGTAACGTTAGGTTAATTTATAGTTTAATGGTAGGTTTATTTTTATTTCACAGGTAAGTTTTTATTTATTTTAAGATAGTTACATTGTAATTGTTAGGTTTAGGGGTTAATAGTTTAATTTATTGCTTTGGGATGTGGGGGCCGGCAGTTTAGGGGTTAATAGGTTTTTTTAGTTGCGGAGATGTGGAAGGCCAGAGGTTTAGGGGTTAATAGCTTTATTTAGTGGCGACAATGTGGGAAGCTGGAGGTTTAGGGGTTAATAACTTTATTATAGTAGCGGCGATGTCGGGGAGCGCGGGTTAGGGGTTAATAGCTTTATTATAGTGGTGGCGATGTCGGGGAGCGGCAGAATAGGGGTTAATAACTTTATTATAGTGGCGCGATGTTAGGTAGCGGTGGGATAGAGGTTAATAACTTTTGTTAGCGGCGGCGATGTCGGGGGTGGCAGATTAGAGATTAATAACTTTCTTTAGGTGTTGGGGGCGGCGGATTAGGGGTGTTTAGACATAGAGGCCTATTTATTAAAGATCTTGCGGAACTGATCCGACAGTGCGGATCAGGTCCGCAAGACCTCACTGAATGCGGAGAGCAGTACGCTTTCCGTATTCAGCATTGCACCAGCAGCTCACGAGCTGCTAGTGCAACGCTGCCCCCTGCAGACTCGCGGCCAATGGGCCGCCAGTAGGAAGGTGTCAATCAACCCGATCGTACTTGATCGGGTTGAATTGTGGCGATTCCTGTCCGCCTGCTCAGAGCAGGCAGACAGGGTTATGGAGCAGCAGTCTTTAGACCGCTGCTTTATAACTGCTGTTTCTGGCGAGTCTGAAGACTCGCCAGAAACACGGGCCCACAAGCTCCATACGGAGCTTGATAAATGGGCCTCTTGGAGTTTATGTTAGGGTGTTAGGTTTAAATGTAACTTTTTTTCCCCCATAGACATCAGTGGGGCTGCGTTACGGAGAATTTTCATTCCACACTTCAGGTGTTTTTTTCTAACACTCTCTCCCCATTGATGTCTATGGGGAAAGCGTGCACGAGCACGTCAAAGCAGACCTTGGATTTTGTGTGGTATGGAGCTTAACGCCACCATATCGCATGCACAAGGAGGCTTTTAAATAACTCGTAATGGCAGTGCTATGGAGGGTGAAATAACGCAACTTTTTTGGCATTAGTTTTGCACCCAGTTTAACGTAAAACTCGTAATCTAGGTGTATGGTTTTTAAAGGAATGTTCTTATCTCTTTACTAACTGTTTTACAACTTTACCTGCTTTATTCAACTAGAATATATGAGTAAATCGTATATACAATGTTGCACACATTCATCTGCCATATATACATGTAAGCATGATTATATACATATATATTTATGTGTTAATAGGTGTCTTTACACACATTAACTCATAAATATATATGTATATAATCATGTACATATATATTTACAGGGAAAACACTGACCACATAGACCACAATGTAAAGGCACTTTCCAGTGCCGTTTTATTTGTAACACCCCACACCTGCCACTTTTATTCCCTAAAAACTGCTTTGTGCTACTTTTTTTTTTTTAATAAAAAACTAAAAGATTCTTACATTTGGGGCCAATTTTGGGGACATTTAGAAAATTAACCAGAGATCTGATCTCTGGTTTATTTTCTGAGTGCTAATTTCTACTGCGAGCTTGCGGTAGCAAAAACCAGCCACATGTAATGGGTGGTTATTTATCGTGCACCTGTAAACGGCGATTTTGGCCGTTTACAGGCGCATGATAAATTAGCGCTCCACTTTTAATCTAGTCCATAGTAACTTAGTTTAAGAGCATGTGAAAGTTTTGACAATTTAAAATGTAATTAATTGTAAACTAAAAAGAAAAATAGTAAAATGCATATGATTTTAGTTTCATTGTGAAATACATTTAAATTAAAAATTGAAAAGGAAATAGCACCTAATGAAAATGTTTTCTATTTCATTTTACCTGATAAAAGTAGATGGCATAATAAAGAAAGGATTAAAATTGAGAAGTAATCACATTTGCATATGTGATCTATTCAAAAACACATATGATGCTGCAGAGTGGTGTTTGCACACATTTATTGATGGTATGAAAACAACAAGTCACAAATCGGTTTTGCATGTGTGGCTATGCCTTTCTTTTGGGTAACACAGTGGGGCCTATTTATCAAGCCGTCAACTGTGCTGCATTCGCCGGCACCAATACGCTCGCCTAACATCGCCTAACATCGCTGCCGCAGACCTGAATACGCTCTCCATAGTTAACAAAAAAGCTGTCAAAAAGCCGCGCACCAAGTACGTGGCGATGAGCAGCGGACTGTTGTTAACTAACAGTCATAGATCTCGCTGCTCTTCGGATTTTTCCCAGCTTTATTTGTATACTGTCACTAAGCACCGCCACTATACTAAACTGTTTAACCCCTATACTGCCGCTCCCGGACCCCGCTGCAACTAAATAAAGTTATTAACCCCTAAATTACCGCTCCCAGAGCCCACCGCAACTCTAATAAACTTATTAACCCCTATCCCGCTGCTCCCGGAGCCCACCGCCACCTACATTATGTTATTACCCCCTAATCTGCCTCCCCCTACACCGCCGCCACCTACATTATACTTATTAACCCCTAATCTGCCACCCACTATACCGCCACCACCTACATTATACTTATTAACCCATAATCTGCCACCCCCTATAACGACGCCACCTACATAAAGTTATTAATCAATATCCCGCTGCTCCCGGAGCCCACCGCAACTAAATAAAGTTATTAACCCCTAAACCCCCCACATCGCCATAAACTAAATGAACCTATTAACCCTTAAACCTTACTTTATATTAAATATTAACTCATCCCTATCTTATAATAAATTTAAACTTACCTTTAAAATTACATTAAACTATATTAAACTAATAATTAACCTAGTCAGAAAGAACAAATGGATGCAGGCACTACTAGGTTAGTCAAAAATATATAAAGCATACCTTTATTGCTTCAATTAAAAAACAGGAGTGTATCCCAAACAGAGGACAGACAAAGACAAAGACAGACTGTATTTGTCTTTGTCTGTCCTCTGTTTGGGATACACTCTTGTTTTTTAATTGAAGCAATAAAGGTATGTTTTATATATTTTTGACTAACCTAGTAGTGCCTGCATCCATTTGTTCTTTCTGACTAATTACGGCCTGATCAGCCACCCAGCTACGGCACTCCAAGCACCGTTTGTAGCAGAGTATCTCTAAACTATTGTGTTTACCCTGTATGCACGGACCGATGGTTTCGAGCGTGTTCCCCTGTCTTTTGCCTAATAATTAACCTACCCTAACTTTTATAATAAAATTACATTAAACTATATTAAACTAATAATGAACCTACCCTAACTATTATAATAAAATTACATTAAACTATATTAAATTAATAATTAATCTAACCTAACTTTTAAACTAAAATTACATTAAACTATAATAAAATAAAAATGAATCTAACCTAACTTTTATACTAAAATTACATTAAACTACAAATTAAATCAACTATATTATATATTTAAACACCTAACCCTACTCAAATAATTTAAATCTACACTAAAAAATTACTAAATTACAAAAAACTAACAACTAATTTACAAAAAATAACAAACACTAAGTTACACAAAAATATAAACACTAAGTTACAAAAAATAAAAAAGAAATTATCAAAGATTTAAACTAATTACACCTAATCTAAGAGCCCTATGAAAATAAAAATGCCCCCCCAAAATAAAAAACCCCTAACCTACAATAAACTACAAATAGCCCTTAAAAGGGCCTTTTGCAGGGGGAATGCCCCAAAGAAATCAGCTCTTTTACCTGTAAAAAAAAAAATACAAATACCCCTCAACAGTAAAACCCACCACCCACACAACAAACCCCCCAAATAAAACCCTAACTAAAAAAAACTAAGCTCCCCATTGCCCTGCAAAGGGCATTTGGATGGTCATTGCCCTTAAAAGGGCATTTAGCTCTATTGCAGCCCAAACCCTAATCTAAAACTAAAACCCACCCAATAAACCCTTAAAAAATCCTAACACTAACCCGTGAAGATCCACTTACAGTTTTGAAGATCCGACATCCATCCTCCAAGAAACCGGCAGAATTCTTCATCCAAGCGGCCGAAGTCTTCATCCAAGCCCGCAGAAGTCTTCACCCAGACGGCATCTTCTATCTTCATCCATCCGGCATGGAGCGGCTCCATCTTCCAGACATCCGACGCGGAGCATCCTCTTCTTACGACGTCTTCTTTGGAATGAAGATTCCTTTAAATGACATCATCCAAGATGGCATCCCTTAGATTCCGATTGGCTGATAGAATTCTATCAGCCAATCGGAATTAAGGTTGAAAAAATCCTATTGGCTGTTGCAATGAGCCAATAGGATTGAGCTTTCGTCCTATTGGCTGATCCAATCAGCCAATAGAATGCAAGCTCAATCCTATTGGATGATTGGATCAGCCAATAGGATGAAAGCTCAATCCTATTGGCTGATTGCAAATGCCAATAGGATTTTTTCAACCTTAATTCCGATTGGCTGATAGAATGCTATCAGCTTATCGGAATCTAAGGGACGCCATCTTGGATGACATCATTTAAAGGAACCTTCATTCTGAAGAAGATGTCGTAAGAAGAGGATGCTCCGCGTTGGATGTCTGGAAGATGGAGCCGCTCCGCACCAGATGGATGAAGATAGAAGATGCCGTCTGGGTGAAGACTTCTGCAGGCTTAGATGAAGACTTTGGCTGCTTGGATGAAGACTTCTGCCGGCTTCTTGAAGGATGGATGTCGGATCTTCAAAACTGTAAGTGGATCTTCAGGGGTTAGTGTTAGGATTTTTTAAGGGTTTATTGGGTGGGTTTTAGTTTTAGATTAGGGTTTTGGCTGCAATAGAGCTAAATGCCCTTTTAAGGGCAATAGCCATCCAAATGCCCTTTTCAGGGCAATGAGGAGCTTAGGTTTTTTTTAGTTAGGTTTTTATTTGGGGGGTTGGTTGTGTGGATGGTGGGTTTTACTGTTGGGGGGAGTATTTGTATTTTTTTTACAGGTAAAAGAGCTGATTTCTTTGGGGCAATGCCCCGCAAAAGGCCTATTGTAGGTTAGGGTTTTTTTTATTTTGGGAGGGCTTTTTTATTTTCATAGGGCCCTTAGATTAGGTGTAATTAGTTTAAATCTTTAATAATTTATTTTTTCTTTTTTGTAACTTAGTGTTTATTTTTTTGTTTAACTTAGTGTTTGTTATTTTTTGTAATTTAGTTGTTAGTTTTTTGTAACTTAGTAATTTTTTAGTATAGATTTAAATTATTTGAGTAGGGTTAGGTGTTTAAATATATAATATAGTTAATTTAATTTGTAGTTTAATGTAATTTTAGTATAAAAGTTAGGTTAGATTCATTTTAATTTTAATATAGTGTAATGTAATTTTAGTATAGAAGTTAGGTTAGATTAATTATTAATTTAATTTGTAGTTTAAAGTAATTTTATTACAAAAGTTAGGGTAGGTTAATTATTAGTTTAATATAGTTTAATTTAATTTTAAAGGTAAGTTTAAATTTATTATAAGATAGGAATGAGTTAATATTTAATATAAAGTTAGCGAGTTGTTAGGTTTAGGGGTTAGTAGGTTAATTTAGTTTATGGCGATGTGGGGGGCTAGCGGTTTAGGGGTTAATAACTTTATTTAGTTGCAGTGGGCTCCGGGAGCGGCGGGATAGATGCTTCTCACAACATATTTATATTCAATATATATTATATTTATATTCCAGGACAGACCTTATTTAAATCCTTTTGAAGATTTATGACCCCAATTTCCTGTTTTATGGCCTTTGTAGCTTAAAGGGACATGATACTCAAATGTTAAATCACTTGAAAGTGATGCAGCATATCTGTAAAATGCTGACTAGAAAATATCACCTAGTCACCTAAGTAATTACACCACAATGTAAAGGACTTTAAGAAGCCAATCAGTATGCCTGTCCCGGGACTTGCAAGGGAGTGTGCCTTATGCACACTCAAGTTATTTCCTTATTAAGTTTAAGGAAGTTTACTATAAAAATCTCATGAGAGTTAAGTAAAATCTCATGAGATCACACTAAAACACCTTAGCACTGCTGATGCTGATTGGCTACTGTTTATATCTTCCTCTTTTTTGTTACCTGCAGCTGGACAGCAGCTGAAGTATAACTTTTTACACAGCACTTACTGAGGAAACTGTGAGGTAAAATATCTTTTACATAGAGATTCTCATGTGATATTTTCTGTCAGCTTTTTACAGTTATGCTGCATCACTTTCAAGTGATTTAGCATATAAGTATTATGTCTCTTTAATGACACTTGGTTTACTTATCTACATGGGATGGTAGTCTTTAATCTTTGCGTACAGGCCTTGGGGTTTGAGCTGCCTTAAATCATCTCTTGGAAACTAGTTTAAATAGAAGGGTTTTTAGCCTTACTTAATATTGCAAAATTTAATGTACCAGTTATATACACCGAGATTTCAAGTTATGCTCTAAACCCGGTGCGTAAGTAATGCTAAAAATTTAGCGATAATGCACTTTCCATAGCGCTGCCATTACAAGTTACAGAAAAATTGTCCTGTGCTGTGCATTATGGTGCGATAAACTCCATACCGCACAAAAGCCAAGTCCTGACTTGACGTGCTCGTGCACGTTTTCACCGATAGACATCAATGGAGAAAAAGTGTTATAAAAAAACTAACACCTGCGATTGCGGAATGACGATCGCTATATCGCATTCCCCCCTGATGTCTATGGGGACAAGAAAGTCATGTAAACACCTGACACCCTAACATAAACTCAATGTAGCAAAAGACCAAGCAGGACTACAAGGCACTTACGTTAAATCAAGATTAGAGCTTTATTTGTTGAACAATTCAAATCCACAAAAACGAGCCTGACAGCTCCTAAGACAAAGTGTCTTACGCGTTTCGGCTTAGGGAATAGCCTTACTCATAGACATATCTGTGACCCGGAGCTACTGGCTTAAATAGCAAGTGCTCAGGGTCACAGATTAAAAGCTGCTGTCAGTTTTAAATAGTGAATATCACAATAATGGGCATTGATAGATTAGATTTTTTGACTCTCCTATGAGACAAATGGATTTGATTATTTGCTATAGATCAATTGTTACCAATATATACAAAATGAAAAAATACAGATGAATTCACAAAGTAAACATAGGCTAAATCTATTACCACATTAAGTTGCACCTAAGAGATGAACTGTATAGGCAACCGTAGTTTCTTTCTAGCCAGGGAGAAATACACTCATTGAGTCATCTTGTAGGTATAAGCTGTAAAAGACATATACAATGAATTACAAAACTTTCTAACAATCAGAGACAGTCAAGGCATAAGGAGCATATTGACTGTTAACATGTAACTGGTTATCCTGGCTAAAGCTAACTAATGGGGATAATTGCTATCTTAAGCTTCAATCGGTACCCTAAAACTTTGTTAGCACTTATTATTAATAACCTTAACTAGGCATTGCAGGACTCAGTAAACTCGATTTAAACTGTTAGACACAGGATTTGGACTGACTACTATGCATTGTACAGTGCAGCTCTATAGATAAGAAGACATATAACATAAACCCCTAGTCTAAATACCCCTAGTCCACAGACATCGCTAACTCTAAATAAAGATATTAACCCCTAAACCGCAGCCCCCTGCATTGCTAAAACCTAAATAAACCTATTAACCCCTAAACTGCCGACCCGCTACATCGCCGACACTAAATTAACCTATTAACCCCTAAATCGCTGACCCCCCACATCGCAACTACTAAAATAAACCTATTAACCCCTTAACCACCAGCCCCCCACATTGCAACTACTAAAATAAACCTAATAACCCCTAAACCGCCAACCCCCCCCCCCCACATCACAACTACTAAAATAAAACTATTAACCCCTAAACCACCGGCCCCCCACATCACAACACACTAAATTAAACTATGAACCCCTAAACTTAACACCTGCTAACTTTAAATTAAAGTTACAATATAACTACCTTCAAATAAATAAAAACTTAGCTGTGAAATAAAAAAAAACCTAAGATTAAACTATAAATAGATAACTATTTTAAAAAAATAAAAATAAAAAACCTAAATTACAAAATTAAAAAATCCTATCACTACGAAAAAATAAAAAAAACTAACATTACAAAAAAAAACCTCTAAAATTAGAAAAAATAAAAAAAATCTAAGATTAAAAACAATAATAAATGAAATTATCCAAAATAATAAAAATTAAAACTAATCTAATAACCCTATAAAAACAAACTACCCCAAAATAAAAAAAACCCTAATCTAACACTAAACTACCAATAGCCCTTAAAAGGGTATTTTGTAGGGCATTGCCCTAATTTAAACAGCTCTTTTACATTAAAAAATTACAAAGAACCCCCTAACAGTAAACCCTCCCCACCCAACAAACAGCTCAAAATAAAAATAAAAAAAAATAAAAAAAAACTAAGCTACCCATTGCCCCTAAAGGGGCATTTGTATGGGTAATGCCCTTAAAAGGACAATTAGCTCTTTAGTGCCCATTAAAAATTAAAAAATACTTAATCTAAACCCCCCCCAAAAAAAAAAACTAGCACTAACTCTGAAATAGGTACTCACCATTCCTGAAGTCCGGCGGTGAAGCTCTTCTTCCAGGCGGCTCAATATTCATCCAGCGCGGGGACATCTTCTTTCTTTACCCGGAGCAAAGGTTGGCGTGGAGCGGAGCCATACAAAAATGTTCAAATCAGCCAATAGAATTTCAGTAGCTCTCATCCTATTGGCTGATTTGAACATGTCAGCCAATAGCAATAAAAGGTACCCCAAATATAAAATGGGTAACTTGCTGGATGACTCTGCGGCCGCCGTTCCTTCTCCACAGCTGCCTTCGCTCCGCACCACCTTTGCTCCGGATGAAGAAAGAAGATGTACCCGTTCTGGATGAAGATGGAGCAGACTGGAAGAAGACCTTCACCGCCGGACTTCAGGAATGGTGAGTACCTATTTTGGAGTTAGTGCTAGTTTTTTGGGGGGAGGTTTGGGTTGGTTTTTTTTTAGATTAGGGATTTTTTTATTTTTTAGTGGGCACTTAAGAGCTGATTGCCCTTTTCAGGGCAATGCCCAAACAAATGCCCCATTAGGGGCAATGGGTAGCGTAGTTTTTTTTATTTTGGGGGGTTGGTTGTGTGGGGGGTTTTACTGTTAGGAGGTACTTTGTAATTTTTTAATGTAAAAGAGCTGTTTAACTTAGGGCAATGCCCTACAAGAGGAACTTTTAAGGGCTATTGGTAGTTTAGTGTTAGATTAGGGGGTGTTTTTATTTTGGGGTGGCTTTTTTGTTTTTAGAGGGGTATTAGATTAGGTTTATTTTTTATTTTTTATTATTTATTATTTTAGATAATTTCATTTATTATTTTGTAATCTTAGATTTTTTTTATTTTTTGTAATTTTAGAGGTTTTTTTTCTGTAATGTTAGTTTTTTATTTTTTCATAGTGTTAGGATTTTTTAATTTTGTAATGTAGGTTTTTTATTTTTAGTTTATTTTAGTTTTTTACAATAATAATGTTAGGCTTATTTATAGTTTAATCTTAGTTTTTTTTTTATTTCACAGGTAAGTTTTTATTTATTTTAAGGTAGTTATAGTGTAAATTTAATTTAAAGTTAGCAGGTGTTAGGTTTAGGGGTTAATAGTTTAATTTAGTGTGTCACGATGTGGGGGGCCGGCGGTTTAGGGGTTAATAGGATTATTATAGTAGTTGCGATGTTGAGGTCAGCGGTTTAGGGGTTAATAGGTTTCTTATAGTATTTTCGATGGTGGTTTAGGGGTTAATAGGTAGTTTATGTGTGTTAGTGTACTTTGTAACATTTTTGTTATGAGTTTTGTGAAACATTTTTGTTAAACAAAATCTATAACTACTGCTCTCAGATGGCGGTATGGATCGTGTTGGTATAGGCTGTAAAGCAAGCATTTTAGCTACACCACACAACCTGTTTTTTTATTGTGGAATGGATCATGGCGGTGTAAGCTATAACGCTAGCGTAATAGCCGGACCGCACAATCTGTAATACGGGTGACCTGAAAATTACACACTCAAAAGCAATTTTTTGAGTGCGGAATGAGAGTTGCGGTATAGGCTAAAACGATAGCGGTATAGTCATACCGCCACAACTTGTAATACAGGTGACCTGCCATTCCGCACGCAAAGGCCAATTTTTTAGTGGTATAACCGTACCGCTAAACTTGTAATTTAGGTGATAGTTAGTAAAGTAATAAAACTTAATCTGAAGTGTAAAGTAATATGAAATACAAAGCACAATGTGTAAATGAAGCAGAAACTGTCATGTCATACAGTGCTATATTGCACTGGGCTTGTCTCTCCTTCACTTACAGAAATGCTGGGAACGGCCTTGGAGAAGTATAGAAAAATCTGCCTTTTAAGGTTTTCACTAGGGATCTCACAGTGCTGGAGGATCATTTTAACATCTCACCTGAGCGGGGATCTGTAGATCATCAGGCCCTTTGAAGGCAACTTTGCTTCGCTAGGTTGTGAAGTGGTAGAATACTGGAAAGTACCACCAAATGGTCTAGAAACTAGGCATGTGCATTTGAGTTATTTGTTTTACAACAAATGCTGAATATGGCCACTTCTTCATTTGAAACTGCAACACACAAAGATCTGTAAAAATCCAGATCTTTGTTTGTTGCACTTTCATAAGAAGAAATCTAGCTCTAAAAACAGCCGAAGCCTCTGCCAATGGCCATATTCGACATTTGCGGTAAAATGAATAACACAAATGCACGTCTCCTAGAAACTAGTGCAGTAGGTTACTGACTTGATCATTCTACAATAGATAATATAGTCTCTCCACTGGACCTGGATTATTTGTGACATGTGTGAACAATCAGACTCCACAGCTATACCCCAAGTTACCAGGGAAGAGAGAACATTTACATTAAATGCAAAAGGTGTAATAGTAAGAATGTATCAGTATAACACAAAAAAATATTATGAAACTATAAAAATGTTATGAAGACAAAGAGTTCTAGTGCTAAATGTTCTCAACCCAACACTAAAAACCACTATAAAAAATAATTGTTTTTTAGATCTTTATACAACACATATTATATGTATATGATTTGAAACAATAATGTATTGTCCATTTTTATGTACATTAAATTAAGCATTTTACATTATTGTTCTTTGTTGCAAATATTTTGGGCCCGATAACGAGTGGAGAGCAAACGTTTTTCATGATAGTTTGCACGCAGGTTAAATTTAACTGTACTACAAGTTGAAAGTAAACGCGATCGCTTGAGCGCAATTCAAGTTAAAGCTTGTCGGGTTTGTAATACGACGCACACAAAAAGTTTACCTCTAGTGCAATTAGGGCTCTAGCGAAAACAATAAATAGTACTCCACTCGTAATATGGCCCTTTGTATTTTATAATTTTTCACACTCAAAATTAGTTGCACTTTCCATGAATAAAACTTTTTTCGACGTACAAAAATGTTGTATAAGACGAGGCATCAAAAGGCAGTAAAAATATTTATAATTACACTTAAAAAGCATTTACAGAGGGGGCGGAGCTAACTGCTAGACTGAACAGACGCATCTGTGAGGAGCTCCGAGATAGATTCACCTAAAAACGGCAGAAAAAGGAGATGTATCCCTTATTTCACAGTGATTTCCCCTAAACCCACAGCATAAAGAGACAGAGAACTTTGGATCTCGGGGACAATTATCTCCCTGCTCCGCATAGCTGCAACATAATTCCAGAAAGGCGTGGCCCAGTATCACAGGACAGTAAGCAGGACCTGCCGCATTGACACTTGAGGGATACACCTGACCTCACTGCTGGGGGTCGGGGCTCCGCTCCGGATCAGAGAACTAGTCATTTGGGAGCAGCGACTAAAACTCTAAAGAGCCGGATGGCCGGAACTTCCAAGACTCAGCACATCAGCCGGCAAGAGTCATAGCTCAGAAGGCCTGCAGCAGCCTGTAGGTACCCATCTACCCTACGGGCATTCGCTAGGAGCAACGTCTAAGTTGTGGGGCCCTAATCAACAGAACTACAGTCCTCATCTGGCTCAACAAGGTAGGCCTCAAGTATACACACTAGTGGCACAAAAAGACGTCATTTTGCCCACCTTCTCTCCAGAATAGCTGGCCACGTAAGAGACGTTTGTGAGGCCTTTACAATTACAACTATAATTATAATCAATAAGAAACATACACATTGGGCAACCGAGTTAGGCAATACAGCTCAGTCCTACTAGCCGCTTATTTAGGCCTGCTGTTAAGAGAACGCACCTCTACAAGTTACTGCAGGACTAAGGCTCCACAGCCTAAACTCTACTCATGCAGTTACACAACAATAGGGCTCCCCTATACACAAGGGGCATTTGACCCGGCTCACAAAGCCCATCCCGTCACTACAAGGACTTGCCTCCTGGGTAACAAACCTGCACACTGTGAGATTCCCTCCAAAGTAGACCACTAAATAACTACCATATACAGGTTTATACAGTATTGCAGGTCAGATCCTACCCACAAACCCTAAGGGAAACATTCAACTACTGAACTCCAGACCTTCTGACAAACCCCAAAGATTGTGCTTGAAGCCTGCTCTCTCTAACCTCTACCAATTTTCACACTCTTAGTGGATACTATCCTTGTTCCTTACCCTTTTACAGCCCTGTATGGGTACGTCCCTTTGAGTGACACATGCAGAGAAGTCATTTCACGGAGTGACCACAGAGGTAACAACATGTAAACAACAACAAACTGGGAATGCCCTAGCCCCATCAGTCAGACATCTATCATAGCGCTCCATCTATGTGAATACTGGTAAGAACATTTTGGGACACAGCTGTAGGAAGAAGAATATTTTCCAAAAAACCTTACTTCCCTACTCAACCACCTCAGGTGCACAAATATATATTAAAGGACCAGTCAACACAGTAGATTTGCATAATCAACAAATGCAAAATAACAAGACAATGCAATAGCACTTAGTCTGAACTTCAAATGAGTAGTAGATTTTTTTTCTGACAATTTTAAAAATTTAAACTCCCCCTGTACCATGTGACAGCCATCAGCCAATCACAAATGCATACACGTACCATGTGACAGCCATCAGCCACTCACAAATGCATACACACTTATTCTTGCACATGCTCAGTAGGAGCTGGTGACTCAAAAAGTTTAAATATAAAAACACAGTGCACATTTAGTTAATGGAAGTAAATTGGAAAGTTGTTTATAACAGCATGCTCTATCTGAATAATGAAAGTTTAATTTTGATTGAGTGTCCCTTTAAAATGTCTCAAGCTTTCAAACGGAAGCAGAAAGGCTTCTCCACTCCCAAGAGAACTGTGGCGGACCCCTTCCATCAATCAGCCTTATCGACACACACCTCTTCAGATCAGGAAAGCCAGGACCAAGTGAATTTGCTTGATACCCAGGTGAATGCAACGTTTAAACACCACTCCTCATCTAATCTACAACCTGACTAAATGTCTAACAACCTTGTAGACTCTATTAAATCACTATAGGTGTCCCACCATGACTCCCTCTCTAAAAAAATTGACAAAGCTCACACCAACCTAAAGAGAGATATATCTAGAAAAAGAGAGAACAGACACACTGGAGCAAAAACAGGAAGACCTAATGGTCGATCACTCCAACCTACTGAACTACTCTCAAAATCTTGCATCACAAATCTCTGACCTCGAAAAGAAATTTGCAGACCAGGAAGATAGCTCGCGCAGCAACAATTTAAGGATCAGAGGTGTTCCAGAGAGGGTACTACCCCAGGACTTAGGGGATTTCATCCAAGAGCTCTTCAAGTCAGTTCTGGGGACTACCAGTGAGACCGAGTCATTAGTAGATAGAGCCCATAGGGCCTTACATCAGAGATCAATGGAAGGGGATAAACCCAGAGATGTTATAGTGTGCTTATACTACTATACATTCTAGGAGAAAATACTGAAAGCTATTACCAAAGAAGTTGCCCTGGCTGGTAGATTATCAGATTTACACATCTTCCCAGACCCATCACCTCATACTCTTCCGTTGAGGAGAAATTTTCCATTCTGTACCAAAGTATTAAGAGATAATGGCATCAAATACTGATGGGGGTTCCCAGTGAGACTCTTTATATCTAAAGATGGTCAGCAGTACGTAGCCTCAAATGTCCAGCAAGCCAAAGACCTACTGCAGAGATGGAAACTCCTAACAGAAACTACTCCCGACGTAGAAGATATTCCAAAATTTAGTATCTACGTGCCAACGCAAGAGAATGGCAGCCATTAGCCCAGAGAACGCCTTACAATAAGAAGAGACAAACCACAACTGATCCTGCTTCCATCCCCGCAGAATGAGACTGGATTCTTCCTTTTTCTTTCCTTCACTTCTCTGAATGGAAACTGTCCTTAAAGTACAGGCTATCTATGAGAGGTTCTACATTTTCTTTTTAAAGGACCACTACATACACCTACCCAACATGTGACCGGATTTCCCTTCCTCTACTTAGAGAGGAACTGTCCTCTAAGTACTTTACCCTTTGCTATTAGGACTACTTCCTACACCCGCCCAGCTGGGCTGACGTCTAAGGGTGATGCGTGAGAGGACCTACTTATGAAGACATGTGAGCCTGAGTGAAATTATATTGTTGGTTTTATAAACGTTAATATGCAAAAAGGTTCAATAACTGGTTTTTTTATGCTATACCTTACCAATTTTATATACTTGCCTCACACATCAGCTCATACAATTTAGTGCTAGACCTTTAGCTGACAGTACACCCCATATGTATACACAGATATGCTGCCTCTTTATATAGCAGTAGAGCCCCCCATTAGTGCACCTATAGTTAGTCCTGTTGATGCACACTGATGAGGAGAGATCACATAAGACATAGAGATAGATAAGACAACTTGTGGTTAAGCTCTCTATATAATAAAAGACGCCAAAACCCCTCTCCCACACCAACTCACTTTACAAAATCCCATCAATCTAATTGACCATCGACATTACCATTAGATTTGGATCTAACACTTGACCCACACACTACTTAAATATCCTATTAGTAACCATATGAGGAAGCCATTGAAGCTAGTAGGCTGATATGTTTAAAAGTTTATTTGCGTTGTTTAATGTTGATGTTATATAAATGTAAATTCTCATGTTGGGGAACTATGGTTGATTGTACCTTTCATGTTTCAGGTCCCTATGTTTACAAATAAGTCCTTTGCAATATGATACAAGACACAGAACCTTCATGGTAGTAACACCCCTGAGATGTCACACATATTACTGCACAACTCCATTCAACCTAGGAGCATAACCCTAACTCAAACTGCATGTACACGTATTCCTTACTTATACAACCACTCCCATTTATAAGACTGATGGGGTGAAGGCCCCTTATGCTACTCTCCCCTCCCCCGACACAATCAGTTGTGTTCTTTAGGTTTGATAACCTAGAGGCAACTCATTTCAAAAGTGACAAATTTGCACTTTTTTTTTATCTTTATCTAGATCTACATTTGGGAGTATAACAATTGTATACTGCACAGCATATTAGGTGGAGTCATACCACCAGAGTTAATTTTACTCAATATAACTCAAATGAGCGAAACTCCACTAGACACCACACCCTACTGAAAATCCCCACAGACCAAGCACAATAGTACAGTCTACTACTGAATCTTCACACACGGTATACTCTTGCTGTCGATTAAGATGTATTAGATTTCTAGATAAACATAAGGCCGACTAGGGCCTATATTGCGATAAGAAAATGTATTTGGTTTTTTGTCATGTTAAAGAAAATAAGAAACTTGAGATTGATCCCCCGAGCTGCTATGTCAAGGACACTGTGACTTTTAAAAGAACTTCTGCATTTTATGAACACTTGATATGCATGTAATCCATAAACAGCCTATATAGTTATTGTTTCAACCTCAATAAAAAAGGTTTGTTTTAAAAAAGCATTTACAGTTATACCACTTAAACATCTGTGATATCATAACTTAACTTCTTTCTTAGTTTTCACATGTATTCCAAGACCTTCAACAAAGAAGTCATGCAACGTGCTATCACTTTTTGTAAAATACAGAAATGCAGTTTCTTAAAATATTTTTGTTATTCATTTTGGTTTGTGCTTAAGCAAGTCATAGTACAGAAGAGGCCCATATTTCAATCAGCAGGCAAAAAACATTGTATGTCAGGTTGGGTAATTACATCCTTTTTTTAACCCCTTGACTCAAAAAGACGTATATTTACGTCATGCGGAAAGAAGCTCATTGTACCACAAACCTTATATATTGTATATATGTCCTAGCTCCCGGATGCTACAGCAGCCTTGGCTGAACTGCAGCCATCAGTCTCTATATGGAAACAGAGCACCATTGGTGCTCCGGCTCTATATGAAGGCAGATGCCTGATTGTTATAGACAGTGACACTTTGTGTGTCACCGTCTGTTATGATCATCTGCTTGTACTGGGGAGCAGTGTTGGATGGAAAGCGGGAGGTTGATGAGTAGCCCAGCGGTAGAGGGTAGAGGGAGGTGGAGGGATAGGGATGGATGGGACGCTGAACTACAGAAAAGGTTGGGAAAGAAGGGGGTTCCCCATGTAATGATTGCTGGGGAGGGGGGAGGTGTGGGGACCACTAGACTACAAAAACAATCAAACAAACTAAAATATGTATACAGTATATGTATAAATTAGGTACTGGCAGATAGCTGTCAGTACCAAAGACGGCCACAATTAGTGGGAGGGGGAGGGTTAGAGAGCTGTTTAGGAGGGATCAGGGAGGTGGGAGGGTTCACAAAAAAAATTTTGGGGAAAAAAATAATAATTTAAAAAAAAAAAATGCATACTGGCATACTTTCTACCAGTACCTAAGATGGTGGGGGTGGAGAGCTATTTTGGAGGTATCACTGGGTGGGAGTTGTCAGGGGTGAGGGTAATCTCTACACTACAGCTAAAATTAACCTTACAAGCTACCTAAATAACCCCTTGACAGCTGAATAATAGAAGTGTGGCGTGCAGCTGCAATTAGCTGCCTTCTAATAAGAAAAACAAAATGGCAAATCCATGCATATCTGCTATTTCTTAACAAAAGGGATCCCAGAGAAGCTTTTACAAACATTTGTGTCATAATTGCACAAGCAGTATGTAAATAATTCCAGTGAGAAACCCAAAGCTTTTGAAAAAGTTAACCATTTTTTTATATGATCAATTTTGGAAGGGAAATGTTGGCATGAAATATACCAAAATGGGCTTAGGTCAATAGGTTGGGTTCTCTACTTAAACAAAAAACAAAGGCTCTATTTCTTTTCCGGTATTTTGGTAGCAAAGGGGTTAAGCTAGTCCAATCCATTATAAGAGCAACCAGCCGCAAAATAGGGTCTGAGATCAGCCTTCACTCCATCTCTCTCTCCCTGATTATTAGAAAGGCCAGCAGCACAACAGTATTTACCCCTGGCCTGTATTTTTTTCCAGTATGTCCAGCATGTCACTCACTGTCAAGTATGGGGAGATGGTTAAGAGAGTAGAGCAGAGAAGTACAAGTCCCCAAGAGCCAGAACCCCTTAGCTGCAGTGCAGCATAGACTGGGTGAAGGCTGAAGCTTGAGTGGGGCCTGATAGACCAGAAGAAGTCAGACTAGGCAGTGCTGGGGCAGGGAGTGGCAGGTTCAGGGCCGACTCAACCATGGGACCAAGTGGATCCAATGGACCCAGGCAGCTCTTGACACGGGGCAGCACTTCAGTGAATCAGCCACTATCAGAACCCAGACCACCCCTCTACTCTGTGGGGGAAGTCACAGGCTCCCAGCAGCATAACCTCATCATGTACAAAGACACAGAACCAGTCAAGTGTGATATTCAAGGTGGGACAAATACATTTCTACCCTTAACCTCCTTCCCAATTATGCCACAATTGTGTATAAGCATTGGTTACATGCAAGAAGGCAGGTCAGCGACCAGGCTAGTAGGTTGATATGCTAATTAATAATGTTACTACAGGGGAGGGGCAATAAATTCAAAATTAAACTTACATGATTCAGATTGAGCATGCGTTTAAAAAAAGAAAAAGAAAAAAACCTTTCCAATTACTTCTATTATCAAAAGGTGTACATTTTTTTTTTTAATTGTACACACCTACTGAGCATGTGCAAGGGTTCACAGTATACTGAGATTAGCTTATGGCTGTCACATGATACAGGAACAAGTAAAATGGAAGTAACTTTGATAATTACTGTATTTAAAGAGACATTAAACATTAAGGGCCAGATTACGAGTAGATCTGTATTAAATTCTCCTGCACACACGCTAACTCCGTTAGAAGTAAGCTTTCACATATTAATGTTCTTCACATACATATTTCTACATATATCTGATGGAATTTTGGTACACTGTATATCAATACCTATATATATATATATATATATATATATATATATATATATATATACTGTAGATGATTCTATATAGGTATAGATATATACAGATATAGATAGATAGATAGATACATAGATAGATAGATAGATAGATAGATAGATAGATAGATTGATAGATTGATAGATAGATAGAAATATTTATTTTGAAATATATATTTGGCTATGTGCAAAACATTGTAATGTGAAATATTTACAGTAAATACACAGTATAACACTTTATTAAATATGAATATTGCATAAATATGATTTTGTATGTTTTCATCTACTTGACTTACACAGTTAAACACTTTTTTAAAAATGAATAATGCATAAATATGCTTTTACATTTTTTCATCTACTTAACTACAATGCACTTAAATACATGTGTATACATATCTAGACATATATATATATATATAAATATATATATATATATGTGTTTATATGTGTATATATGTATGTAAATACATATATACCCATATAAATACAGAAATAAATCTGTACACATATAGAGACATTTATATACACTCACCAGCCACTTTATTAGGTACACCTGTTCAATTGCTTGGTAACACAAATTGCTAATCAGCCAATCACATGGCAGCAACTCAATGCTTTTAGGCATCTAGATGTGGTGAAGACTACTTGCTGAAGTCCAATCCGAGCATCACAATTGGGAAGAAAGGGGATTTAAGTGACTTTGAACATGGCATGGTTGTTGGTGCCAGGCGGGCTGGTCTGAATATTTTAAAAACTGTTGACCTACTGGGATTTTCACGCACAACCATCTTTAGGGTTTACAGAGATTGGTCCGAAAAAGAGAAAATATCCAGTAAGCGGCAGTTGTGTGAATGATGATGCCTTGTTGATGTCAAAGGTCAGAGGAGAATGGGCGGACTGGTTCGAGATGATAGAAAGGCAACTGTAACTCAAATAACCACTCATTACAACCACGGTATGTAGAATACCATCTCTGAATGCACACACATTGCACTTTAAAGCAGATGGGCTACAGCAGCAGAAGACCACATTGGGTGCCACTCCTGTCAGCTAAGAACAGGAAACTGAGGCTGCAATTCGCACAGGCTCACCAAAATTGGACAATAGAAGATTAGAAAAAGTTGCCTGGTCTGATGAGTCTCGATTTCAGCTGCGAAATTCAGATGGTAGGGTCAGAATTTGGCGTGAACAACATGAAAGCATGGATCCATCCTGCCTTGTATCAACGGTTCAGGCTGCTGGTGGTGGTGTAATGGTGTGTGGGATATTTTCTTGGCACACTTTGGGCCCCTTAGTACCAATTGAGCATCATTTAAATGCCACTGCCTACCTAAGTATTGTTGCTGACCATGTCCATCCCTTTATGATTACAGTGTACCCATCTTCTGATGGCTACTTCCAGCAGGATAATGCACCATGTCACAAAGCTCAAAACATCTCAAGATGGTTTCTTGAACATGACAATGAGCTCACTGTACTCTAATGGCCTCCACAGTCACCAGATCTCAATCCAATAGAGTGTCTTTGGGATGTGGTGGAACGGGAGATTCGCATCTTGGATGTGACAAATCTGCAGCAACTGCGTGATGATGTCAATGTCTGAGGAATAATACGTTGAATCTATGCCAGGAAGAATTAAGGCAGTTTTGAAGGCAAAAGGGGGTCCATCACGGTACTAGCAAGGGGAACCTAATGTATGTATCTCAATGTTAAAGCCATTTGCCTGCCTTTTTCTTTTCCTAACACCTGAGACTTCATATCTTTGAGCCCTTATAACTTTTTTTATGTGCAATGTTTTTTTTTTAATAATTCGTATTAGATGGTATTATTATGAGTATAACTGTACTTTGTAATGTATTTTTGATGTGTTTTGTGACACTATTTTGTTTACCACAGGATGCTCTAACCTGATGAGCGTTAACTTGAATTGTGCCAAAGCGATCACTTTTTCTTTCAACTTGTAATACCAGTGCAATTTAACCTGCACGCAAGCAAATGCGAAAAACCCAATATCACTTGCACCCAAATGTTTGTGCTCCACTCATAATCTGGCCCTGACTTGATAAAAAAAAGAAACTTGTACTTTAAAATAAAAAATAAATAAGAGTATGAGGGTTCAACTCTATAAAAAAAATATATTTTCCTCTAGAAAATATAAAATATGATGCGCTCTGGACAAAATACATTTGAGGATTCAAGAATCACATAGAGGAAACTTAGAGTTAATTAGGGTTTGGTGGAATCCAGTTAGGCACAGTTAGGTTTACTTACAGTCTTACATCCAAGGGGCCCATTTATCAAGCTCCGTGTTCCTGGCAAGCCTTCAGAGCCACAGTTAGTATAAGAAATGGGTGTAATACTCAAATGACCTATCTATCAAAAAACTTGTAGTATCACAATCAATATGGTTTCATGAGTGTCCCAAGGTAGAGCAAATAACGTACACACAGTCTCTCTTTAAATCTTGAAGATACGTAACCCTCAAAAGAAAAGTTCATGAGCAATATTTATTTTCGTTACTTGAACCACTCAAAATATGCATCATAATCTTACCCTCAAACCCACACTCTTAAATGGCCATGCGGTTACTTCAGACGGGACCCGCCAAGTTTAAGGAAAATATCCAAAATGCTGCTTCAGCATAGCCGCTTTAGCAGGTCACTCACCACTTAATCCGGTCGAACACCAAATTCGCTGTCCGCGAGGAAGGGGGAGGGAGGTAGCGTCACCGATGACGGGTTCAGGCTCCAGTCTCCTGACTGACGAATAGGAAGGTAGGTGTGTCTCTGCTCCAGTAACGTCATCCACAAAGGGAAAGAGTTAACTCCTCAGACACCAGACAGCATCAGTACAGCTGGGAAAACAATCTGTCCTTGCTGGTGGAACATCAATGAAACAAAAGGTGTGGACAGATCGAAATTAAAAAGCAATACTTTATTCCAAAAAGGATTAAAACAGGAACATGCACAATAAAGAAGCTGAATGTGGTGTAGCACCTAGATTGGCTTACGCGTTTCGGCGTTAGCCGTAGTCATAGCCATAGGTGCTGGGTCTCCTCCCTAGTCTTATATTACATATAGTAAAATCTAATTGGTTAAAAACAATGGTAATAACAATGTACACCTGTTCAGCAGATTGAATGTGGACCTATCACGGCACTATACAAGACACTATAGTTATAAATGAAAAATAAGAAAACAAAACAAAATTCAAAAGAAATAAAAAGAATCAAAAAATTGAATTGAAAAATTAAATGAAGGACAAATGCATAAACTATACAGAAAAGATAACGGATGAACACAGAAAATGACAGCAAATACAAAAGCTCATAGTGCATAGAAACTTATACATTATTACTTTTATGTGTCTATAAAATTACATATTTGGAAATTTGGAAAACAAGAAATATGCTCAATCCCTTACTGTGCATACTAACGCATTGATGCATCAAGCATATAGAATATTACGTAAGTACACACACCAACAAAAGAGAGCAAAAAGATTATCAAAAAGAACAAAAAGATATATATATATTTGTATATGTTCTAACACTCATAATACTCAGAAATTTCTAGGTGTATAACAGGACATAATGATAACTAATATCACTGCTAACCACACGGCCGCAATATTACGTGGGGGCTTAAAGAAAAACTGCTTTAAAACCAACATTGGAGTTTTATACCATAAGCTGGCTGTGGGGCTATGGAAAAGCACCATATATATTATTTGTATAATCAAAAAATGTCCGGATACAGAAGAGGTCTGAGTATATAGAGTATACACATAAACTTATGACAATGTATAAACCTAAAGATATGTATATAAACAGCATCAAATGTATAAGTCATAAATTGTTTGTTGATGTTGTATAAGCACATAAAGGAAGCTTAATGCAAGAACATTCTCTCCTATAATTTCCACCAGTGTTCCCACTCTTATGACCATGGGCAATTATTCCAAATCATCAAAAGCCCTTATGTGCCGCTAATATGAAGATATATGCTAAACACCGGGTTCTTAGTGCAACTGAAATTTCTATACCCCTGGACAATTATAAAATAGATTAAACATTAGTAGGATTTGACTGGTAGATTTGCCAAGAGGAGAGATGTACCAGATCCTCTAGACACAAAAATAAAATAAAGACAGAGACTATATATCAGGATATTTATTCCCAAATTTAGAATTTAGACCTTTGAGAATACGGGTTTCCAATTTGAAGATCCAGTACATCTCCCTCTTGGCCAGGATATTATCCTTGTCACCACCCCTGATTGGTACTCTTATCTTCTCTATAATGCACCATCTTAGGCACTCTATACTTCTATTATGTTTGATTGCGAAGTGTTGTACCAGTGGAGTGGCTGCCTTTCCTAATGTTAGGGTAGATAAGTGCTCCCTAATCCTAGAATTAGCATCTCTTGCTGTGAGTCCTACATATTGAACTTTGCATAAAGTGCATTCTAGTAGATAGACAATGCACTCTGCTGTACAATTTAGGCACGATTGAATATCAAAAATTTCCCCTGTCACACAGGATTGAAAAGTCGTAGTAACAAGGGCATAATCACAAGGCCTGCATTTTTTATGCCCACATCGAAACATGCCCATATGTCTCAGCCAAGAGCTAGAAGATTTTCCAACTTGCTTCAATTGAGTCGGTGCTAATCTAGCTCCCAGCGTGTTACTTTTGCGAAAAGAACATTTTATCCCCTACTTTACTGTCTCTTGTAGAGCATCATCGGCTGAAAGAAGGGAAAAATGCTTTTTGACAATTGCAGATACCTGCGAATACTGTGAACTGTAACCAGTGACAAAATAAGTACCCTCTGTGGATGAGGGTCCTTTTTGTAACTTTTCATCAGAAATAAGTAATTGTGTATCTAAGGAATCCACCTCTTTCCTAGCTCTAGTGATATCCCTCCTAGAATACTTCCTTTCTTTAAGTCTATTCTCCAGGTCATCAGCAGCCACCTGATAGTCAGCCAGGGTACTGCAATTTCGCTTTAGGCGTGAAAACTGACCTTTCACCACCACATATCTGACATGATCAGGATGACTACTGGTGGCGTGGAGGAGAGTATTTCCTGAGATTGGCTTACGGTAAACATTAGACACAATTTCTCCATTTACATTGCCAGTTAGAGTGACATCCAAATAGTTAATCGACCTAAAATTGCTTTCATAAGTAAAGCGTAAACCGTCACTGTTCTTGTTCAGATAATCAACAAAGTCTTTGACGCAATGTCCAGGCCCACACCAAATTAACAACAGATTGTCGATAAAACATCTGTACAACTTGATATACTGTCGAAAGGGATTTCCCTCTCCAAAGATGTGTGCCATTTCCCACCATCCTAAAACCAAATTGGCATAAGAAGGGGCAAATTTGGCACCCATGGCCATTCCACACCTTTGGAGAAAGAAATCCCCCTCAAAACGAAAAAAAATTGTGTGTCAACAAGAATTTGACTATTTCAACAACAAATCTCTGGAAATCCTCAGAATAGGTAGTAAAATGAAATAGAAAAAATTCAAGTGCCTTAAGCCCCATACCATGAGGTATGGAGGAGTACAAAGACACTGCATCTATCGTAAGCCAAAGAAAATTACTTTCCCATTTAATCTCTTTAATGATGTTAAGTAAATGTTTAGTATCTCGCAAGTAAGAATTAAGCGAGGTAACCAGTGGTTGAAGAATGGCATCAAGCCACTCTCAAGTGTGTTCTAAAAGTGAATCTTACCACTGATCATAGGTCTTCCCTGCACATTTACCAAGGATTTGTGCACCTTAGGCAGATGATGGAACCAAGGGGTCTTGGGATGATCCACTACCAAATAATCAACTGTCTGCTGATCCAAGAAACCCTCATGCATTCCATCATCCAACTGGTGCATCAAATCCTTTTTGAATTTTTCCGTAGGATCTCCTGACAATATACAATAGTCATGGGTATTATGCAGTTGTCTATAGGCCTCTGTAACATACATAGACCTATCCATAACAACGACCGACCTTGTCAGCCGGACGGATAACCAGTTCATTGTTATGTTCCAGGGATACCAATGCCTCCCTTTGGGATTTAGTCAAATTATGTTTCTGAGTAGATCTTTTGCTTTTGATGTCATTCCCTAAAGCTACTAAGTCTGCTTCAACTCTTTCATGAAATGTCTCAATGACAGAGCCCCTTGATTGAACAGGATAAAAAGTTGATTTACTTTTGAACTTGGGTCCAGTGTTAATACACTCAGAACCAGTCCTAGCATCAGACTCTAGTAGCTGCAAGGAAACTACATCACAAGATTCAGAGAAATCTAATGCCGAATAGTTCATGTCAGGTTTAATCGTCTGTAAATTAGAACTATTCTGTAAGACATCAGAGTCACCAAAAAACTTCTTTAGGGTTAAATTTCTCACCAGCCGATTTACATCCAATAAAGTTTGGAAAACATTGAGGTTGCAGGTTGGGGCAAACCCCAACCCCAAGCTCAAAACATATTCTTGCTCAGAGGTCAATACAGTTTTGGCCTTCAGAGCCGCCAGAAACACCAGTTATGAAGCAGCGTTATAAAGACCGCTGCTCCATTACCTGTCCACCTGCTCTTAGGCCGCGGACATAGATCGTGTGCAATCAACCCGATCCAATACAATCGGGTTGATTGACACCCCCTACTAGAGGCTGATTGGCCGCAAATCTGCAGGGGGTGGCATTGCACCAGCAGTTCACAAGAGCTGCTGGTGCAATGCTGAATGGGGAGAGCGTATTGCTCTCCGCATTCAGCAATGTCTGTCGGACATAATCCGCTGATCGGATCATGTCGGACAGACATTTGTTAAATAGGCCCCATGTCTGAGCATTTAGATTTGTTTGGGGTGGTTGGGATCACAGTTACTTTTAATAGCCTGTACACTGGCCCCCATGTTAGATGTGATGATTTTAGAAAACAAAGTTTGTAACCTGTCAGATAGGCTGTAAAGATGCTGGAATGGAGACAGAGTGGAACTTTTTAAATTTATTTTTCATTCTAACCACTCTCTCTTGCTCGTGCAACTTGGCCCGACTAGGGATAAAAATCAGCCCTGGAAAATATTTTCGTTCAGTCCATTGAATGCACCCACCCCATTTTTCTCGAGGGGATTACTGGGATACTCATACCCCCCTCCGCCATATATTTTTGTATAATTCAATTATATTAGTTGGTAATAAACATAAGTGCCAGCTTATTGTTAAATAGACATCTTGCAACCAAATTTCATCCATGACTTTCTTTAACAGTGAGGAAATAATTATCTATAGTGTGATCCGGAGAAGACACTGAGAGCAGTGTGTCTCACAGCGTGACTTGACACTAGAAACCATTCAAAGGAGGGCTACTAAAGTGGTACATGGTCTTTAAAATAAAAATTACAAGGAGATATTTATTTTTAATTTTTTTTAAAATAATATTTTATTGAGATTCTTGGTACGCAAACACCAATCAGTTAACATAACAAGTAACATACATGTACAGTTGAAATTGTCTCATAAGAGGGTTGTACATTACATAGTTATCTATAATTTGAGAATCTCTTTTTTGTTACATATAAATAATAGCATTTAACAGTGGCTAATGAAATGGTTACATACGAACCATCTGAGATACTCTAAATATGATAACCACAGAAATAATATATCAATATTTAAATAGAATTAGTTTAGTATAGTACATGGCTAGGTGTATAATATATCTTTAGTACAAATATAGGAGTGCGTTTTAAAGGCATATTGCTAGATGGCATAGAATTCAAATGACAACTGTCGCTGGTATAAACCCTGATCGTGAGCAGCTCCTGGCAGGTGTATATCTTAAGTGGACTTGAAGAGAAGGGGAGAGGAGGTGGGGAGAAAGAGAGAAGGAAAAAAAAGGGGGGGGGGAGGACCCTACTGTCTAAGGCCAATATAGGATAGAGAAGTCACGGGGCTTGTATGAGTCTATGAGAGTCCCAAGTATACCATATATTATGATACAAGTCTAATTTGTTCATTATTCTAAAGACATATAATTCCATAGCTTTAATGTATTCCATAATGACCACGATTTTTGAAAAGGAGGGAGGAGAAGACTGTTTCCAGTCTCTCGCTATTTGTGGCCATTAGCAGATATATCATTAGAGATCTGTCCGCTTCTTGCAGATCAGATGCACCATGATGGAGGAGACCCAAGGCTGGACCCATTTGTACATTAATATGTAAGTCATGTAGAGTTTTAAAAACTAATCTCCATAAGCCTTGAATCTTAGGGCACTCCCACCATATGTGTACCAAGTGTCCACATTCTCTCCAGCAGAGAGGTGAAGATTTATAGAATTTGTGAAATGTAGTGGGGACTAAGTGCCAACGTACAGTGATTTTGTAATAGAGCTCCCACAATGTTGCACAATGTAGTACATTTTTTGGCTACCACCAGCTCCTGGAACCACTCATCAGTCTCTGTAACTGTATGCAGGTCTCTATGCCAAGCAAAGTATTGGTTATGCTTAGTGGGTTCTGCAGGTGTGATTAATATGTGATAATGAAAAGAGAAGGAGCCCTTAAGGGATTTACCGAGTGCCCATCTATATTCCACTTTTGTCGGTTTTCTGGAGTTGTGCCCGTCTAGTCTTCAAGAGGTTAATAGCCTTGTAAGGTGAAGATATTCAAAATGTAGTGAATGAGGCAGTGAAAATAGCTCACTAGCAGATGCAAAATCCATAATTTTGTTTGCTCTATATAGATCTGTAATGGGAAGGTCTGCAGCGTCAGCCCATTTAGAGAGGTGTGTCTCGGGAAGGGATATCAGTATGGTATGTAATTTATACATAGGTGAAGGATGGGGGGATAGATTTGGCAGGTATTTCTTTGTGTCCTAATGTTTAAGAGCATCTAGTATGAGAGGGTGAACAATCTTTAAGCTACTCCGCAGATAGGAGGGGATCCAAGGGAGATCATATAGTGTGATGCCTCTAGGTAACATAGATTGTCCAACAAAAACTGGCTGCCAACAAGGAGATATATTATGACCTTAAAATGTATAGCTTAGATGAGAAAAGAAGAGTCATGATATAACTGCATCGCCTTACCAGCAGCACAACTTCCTTAAATTGTAGTTAACCAGCCCTAGCTTCTGCAGTCCATCACAAAATTGCCTTGTGTCATGAGTGGCCAATCTGGCCTTGCTGTGCAAGTTTCTCTCACAAGGCAAACTGTTTCTCAATTCACAAAGGAATATCTTGTATTGGATTATTTGGCCTTGATATTGGATGTATATGCTGACTTTTTTTGTCTAGACCCTTCTATACTCTGTCTGGACTATATATTCCTACTCTTATCTTGAAGAGACAGTGTAGACCCAATACTTATTCTATCTTTATTACTAATTATTACACACCAGACAAGCCTCTTGCAAAAGGTTCCACATCTGTAAGCTTGTAAGAAGTACATGAAACTTTTAAATAATCATTTGTTACCAGCAGATGTCTGCCAAGCTCTGCCCACAGCTTTCTTCTTGTCCAGTTAGCTGTTTTCTTGTATGACAGTTTAGCACTGCAGATTTAATATTTTTAGTTAGCTATTTTAAATTGTACATGCACAAATCAGCATGTACGAGCAGGAAAATTTATATAAAAGTCAATCGCGATTGGAGAAAGTTAACATACCAAAATGTACACACAATAGGGGCGGAGCTCGAAGGCCATTTTTGGCTCCTGATAAACTTTTAATTAAATTTATCCTGTACTTCTTACAAGCTTATAGATGTGAGACCTCTTGCAGGATGCTTCTCTGGTATGTAACAATAAGTAAGCAAAGTTATGTATTGGGTCAAGGCTGTCCCTTTAAGTCTGCCTGGAGACTATTTAGCCCCTGTCATGCTATCTGGATACTATGTTTGGACCCTGGTTTAATTAAATAGCCTTTAATGAATTCTGGCCTGCCCTACACTTGCCTTGTTAATTTTCCTTTTTAATTATTTTACTTTGCAAATCACAGCCAGGTTCCACAAACCATTAAAAACAATATGGTACACACTGATGTGTGCAGAACTCCCACCCATTAAGTAAAGGAAGGTCCTGCTGAGAGACTTAATTCTTTTTTTCACAAGTCCCAGGCAGAACAGTGCGACATCTGCATAGGGATAAGTAACCGGAAGATCATACTAAAAATTGAAAAATTGTAAGCTTCATAATGAGATCATGTGACTTGATTTGAAGAATGTCACATCAACGCTTAAGAACTTGAGTACTAAATACTATGTGGCTTTAAAAAAATGTTACCAGTTCATGCTTTTATGCCTTTTGATGGTATATCTTTTTAAGTTTTAAAGAGCAGTAGTTAAAATATATTCTTCAAACTCTCTCTCTCTCTCTCTCTCTCTCTCTCTATATATATATATATATATATATATATATACATATACTATATATGTGTATATATATATATATATATATATATATATATATATATATACTGGTATATATATATATATACATATACATATTTCTTCATTTTTTTAAAATAAAACGTTTATCAAATTTTCTGCTAGATATTTGAGAATTCATCTTTCTATAAAAAAAAAATGTTTCTTGAATAATAGGTTAGTCTACAACAAATTTTCTCGTATTACACAAAATGGCAATTTATGTAGTATGTGATATGGCTTATCCAGAAGAAATATTGATATCTATAAAGCTTACTGGACTGTAAACCTGAATAAAAATGACAGCTGGATGATAAAGTCACATGACTGCATATAAAATCAATCTTTTGCATAAAAAACTGTAGATGTGTGAAAGAAGAAATAATTTTACCACTGTTTTAAGAAATTTAAAAAAGAAATTAAAGGAATAATCAATGTCATTTTCAGGGTGAAGACATCCATTGACCTTTTTACCCACTTGTGAAATACTTAAAAACTGTTTTGTTCCCCACTGAGCAAACCAATGGGCAAACCATCATTCCTACGAAAAAAAATAGAGCAGAGCTAACTAAGAAGTCATTTAGGGGTCAGTTCCAAAGAAAAAGGTAAAAAAGTGAAACGGATCGGGAATGTTTTAATATAACAGTGCAAATTAAACTAAATTATGTTTATTTTAAATCAGACTTTCACAAGCATAAAGCCTAGTCCACATCTTTGTCCTCTACCACACTTTGTGTGGATTTTTTTTATTTATTTTACCTATTTGATCTTTAAATACCAATATTCCTTAGTCAGATAGAACATGATTCAGATACAGCAGACAAATGTAAACAACTTTCCAATTTACTTTATAAATTTTGCTTCATTCTCTTGGAATCATTTCTTGAAAAAGCAGCAATGCACTACTGGGAACTAGCTGAACACATTAGTAAGCCAATCACAAGAGGCTTATATGTGCAGCCAGCCACCAATCATTAGGTAGCACCCAGCTGCAGAGCCTATCTAGATATGCTGTTTAACATAAGTGAACAAAGCAAATTAGATAAAAGAAGTACATTGGAAAGTTGTTTAAATGAGTGTGCTCTGTCTGAATCATGAAATAATTTTTGGGTTTAATGTCCCTTTAAGGCACAGACATCTGCAGAAGATCCATAAGGATGTCTGTAAAATAACACAAATGCCATATAATAACAAAGTAGTTATACTTGCTTTCGGTGCAATGGAGCAAGACATGATGGCCTCTATTTATCAAGTTGTCGACTTTCTTGCATTCGACGGCCCCAATACGCTCGCCTAAGATTGCCTAACATCGCCGCCGCGGACCTGAATACGCCTCCAAAATTATCAAGAAAGCTGTCAAAAAGCCGCGCACCAAGTATGGAGCGATGAGCAGCGGACTGTTGTTAACTAACAGTCATCGATCTCGCTGCTCTTCGGCTTTTTTACAGCTTTCTTGCTATACTGTCACTAAGCACCCACACAATACTATACTGTTTACCCCCTAAACCACCGCAACTCTAATAAACTTATTAACCCCTATCCTGCCGCTCCCGGACCCCGCCGCAACTAAATAAAGTTATTAACCCCTAAACCGCCGCTCCCGGAGCCCACCGCCACCTACATTACATTTATTAACCCCTAATCTGCCCCCGCCTACACCGTAGCCACTATATTAAATGAATTAACCCATAAACCTAAGTCTAACCCTAACACCCCCCTAACTTAAATATTATTTAAATAAATCTAAATAAAATTACAATTAATAACTAAATAATTCCTATTTAAAACTAAATACTTACCTATAAAATAAACCCTAAGATAGCTACAATATAACTAATAGTTACATTGTAGCTAGCTTAGGGTTTATTTTTATTTTACAGGCAACTGTGTATTTATTTTAACTAGGCACAATAGTTATTAAATAGTTATTAACTATTTAATAACTACCTAGCTAAAATAAATAAAAATGTACCTGTAAAATAAATCCTAACCTAAGTTACAATTACACCTAACACTACACTATAATTAAATAAATTAAATTAATTAACTACAATAACCTACAATTAAATACAATTAAATAAAATTAACTAAAGTACAAAAAAAACAAACACTAAATTAAAGAAAATAAAAAAAAATAATTACAATAATTTTAAACTAATTACACCTAATCTAAGCCCCCTAATAAAATAAAAAAGCCCCCCCAAATAATAAAAATCCCTACCTATACTAAATTACAAATAGCCCTTAAAAGGGCTTTTTGCGGGGCATTGCCCCAAAGTAATCAGCTCTTTTACCTGCAAAAAAAGAAATACAACCCCCCAACATTAAAACCCACACACTGAACCCTACTCTAAAACCAACCCAATCCCCCCTTAATAAAACCTAACACTAACCCCCTGAAGATCACCCTACCTTGAGCCGTCTTCATCCAACCAGGCCTAAGTCCTCAACGAAGCTGGGCGAAGTCTTCATCCAACCGGGCAGAAGAATCTTCTATCTTCATCCATCCGACGAGGTGCGGCTCCATCTTGAAGACATCCGACGCGGAGCATCCATCCAGCCCGACGACTAACGACGAATGACGGTTCCTTTAAATGACGTCATCCAAGATGGCATCCCTTGAATTCCGATTGGCTTATAGAATTCTATCAGCCAATCGGAATTAAGGTAGAAAAAATCCTATTGGCTGATGCAATCAGCCAATAGAATTGAGCTTGCATTCTATTGGCTGATTTTAAGGGCTATTTGTAATTTAGCATAGGGTAGGGATTTTTATTATTTTGGGGGGGATTTATTATTTTATTAGGGGGCTTAGATTAGGTGTAATTAGTTTAAAATTATTGTAATTATTTTTTTATTTTCTGTAATTTAGTGTTTGTTTGTTTTTGTACTTTAGTAGTAGTTAATTGTATTTAATTGTAGGTAATTGTAGGTAATTGTAGTTAATTAATTTAATTTATTTAATTATAGTGTAGTGTTAGGTGTAATTGTAACTTAGGTTAGGTTTTATTTACAGGTACTTTTGTATTTATTTTAGCTAGGTAGTTATTAAAGGGACAGTCTAGTCCAAAAAAAACTTTCATGATTCAGATAGAGCATGTAATTTTAAACAATTTTCCAATTTACTTTTAACACCAATTTTTCTTTGTTCTCTTAGTATTCTTAGTTGAAAGCTTAACTTAGGAGGTTCATATGCTAATTTCTTAGACCTTGAAGGCCGCCTCTTAAGAATGCATTTTAACAGGTTTTTCACCACTAGAGGGTGTTAGTTTATGTTTTTCATATAGATTACACTGTGCTCGTGCACGTGAAGTTACCTGGGAGCCATCACTTATTGGCTAAACTGCAAGTCTGTCAAAAGAACAAATAAAGGGGCAGTCTGCAGAGGCTTAGATACAAGATAATCACAGAGGTAAAAAATATATAAATATAACTGTGTTGGTTATGCAAAACTAGGGAATGGGTAAACAAGGGATTATCTATCTTTTAAAACAATAACAATTCTTGTGTAGACTGTCCCTTTAAATATTTAATAACTATTTAATAGCTATTGTACCTAGTTAAAATAAATACAGAGTTGCCTGTAAAATAAAAATAAATCGTAAGCTAGCTACAATGTAACTAGTAATTAGTTATATTGTAGCTATCTTAGGGTTTATTTTATAAGTAAGTATTTAGTTTTAAATAGGAATAATTTAGTTAATAATAGTAATTTTATTAATATTTATTTAAATAATATTTAAGTTAGCGGGGTGTTAGGGTTAGGGTTAGACTTAGGTTTAGGGGTTAATTCATTTAACCCCTTAACGACCAAGGACGTACGCCACACGTCCTCTAAAAAAATACACTTAATGACCGAGGACGTGTGGCGTACGTCCTTGGTCTGGAAAGCAGCTGGAAGCGATCCTGCTCGCTTCCAGCTGCTTTCCGGTTATTGCAGTGATGCCTCAACATCGAGGCATCCTGCAATAACCCCCCTTGGCCATCCGATGCAGAGAGAGCCACTCTGTGGCCCTCTCTGTACCAGACATCGATGGCCGGTTTCGTTGGTGGGTGGGAGCCAGTCTGGGAGGCGGGTGGGCGGCCATCGATGGGCCGTATGATGTGGCGGGGGGCGGGATCGTGGGCGGGAACGCCGGGTGCACGCGCGGGTGCGCGCGCGTGCACGAGGGTGCGCGCGCGCGCGCGGGGGGGGGGGTAGGAAGCGGGTGGGAACCGCTACACTACAGAACATGTATGGGGGAAAAGTGGCAGTGATTGCCAAATATATATATATATATATCGATCTAAGAGATCTGGGAGGGGTGGTGGGTTGGTCTTTTGGGGGGGGGCAAGCTACACTACAGAAAATTATTTTAAAAAAAATAATAAAACAAGGTTTTACTATAAACTGGGTACTGGCAGACAGCTGCCAGTACCAAAGATGGCTACTAATAAGTTAGAGGGGGATGGGTAAAGAGCTGTTTGGGGGGTATCAGGGAGGTTGGGGGCTAAGGGGGGATCCTCCAGAGCAGCATATGTAAATATGCATTTTTTTTTATTTATGTTTTATCAAGGATAGCTTTTTTTTTTAGTACTGGCAGACTTTCTGCCAGTACTTAACATGGCGGGGACAATTGTGGGGTGGGGGAGGGAAGAGAGCTGTTTGGGAGGGATCAGGGGGTGTAATGTGTCAGGTGGGAGGCTGATCTCTACACTAAAGCTAAAATTAACCCTGCAAGCTCCCTACATGCTACCTAATTAACCCCTTCACTGCTAGCCATAATACACGTGTGATGCGCAGCGGCATTTAGCGGCCTTCTAATTACCAAAAAGCAACGCCAAAGCCATATATGTCTGCTATTTCTCAACAAAGGGGATCCCAGAGAAGCATTTACAACCATTTGTGCCATAATTGCACAAGCTGTTTGTAAATGATTTCAGTGAGAAACCTAAAATTGTGAAAAATTTTACTTTTTTTTTTATTTAATCGCATTTGGCGTTGAAATGGTGGCATGAAATATACCAAAATGGGCCTAGATCAATACTTAGGGTTGTCTACTACACTACAATAAAGCTAAAATTAACCCTACAAGCTCCCTACATGCTCCCTAATTAACCCCTTCATTGCTGGGCATAATACACGTGTGGTGCGCAGTGGCATTTAGCAGCCTTCTAATTACCAAAAAGCAACACCAAATCCATATATGTCTGCTATTTATGAAAAAAGGGGATTGCAGAGAAGCATTTACAACCATTTGTGCCATAATTGCACGAGCTGTTTGTAAATAAATTCAGTGAGAAACCTAAAGTTTGTAACAAAATGTGTGAAAAAGTGAACAATTTTTTTTATTTGATCGCATTTGGCGGTGAAATGGTGGCATGAAATATACCAAAATGGGCCTAGATCAATACTTTGGGATGTCTTCTAAAAAAAAATATATACATGTCAAGGGATATTCAGGGATTCCTGGAAGATATCAGTGTTCCAATGTAACTAGCGCTAAGTTTGAAAAAAAGTGGTTTGGAAATAGCAAAGTGCTTCTTGTATTTATTGCCCTATAACTTGCAAACAAAAGCAAAGAACATGTAAACATTGGGTATTTCTAAACTCAGGACAAAATTTGGAAACTATTTAGCATGAGTGTTTTTTGGTGGTTGCAGATGTGTAACAGATTTTGGGGGTCAAAGTTAGAAAAAGTGTGTTTTTTTCCATTTTTTCCTCATATTTTATATTTTTTTTATAGTAAATTATAAGATATGATGAAAATAATGGTATCTTTAGAAAGTCCATTTAATGGCGAGAAAAACGGTATATAATATGTGTGGGTACAGTAAATGAGTAAGAGGAAAATTACAGCTAAACACAAACACTGCAGAAATGTAAAAATAGCCTTGGTCCCAAACGGACAGAAAATGGAAAAGTGCTCTGGTCACTAAGGGGTTAATATAGTGGCGATGTGTAGGGGGGGCAGATTAGGGGTTAATAAATGTAATGTAGGTGGCGGTGGGCTCTGGGAGCGGTGGTTTAGGGGTTAAACAATTTATTTAGTTGCGGCGGGGTCCGGGAGCGGCGGTTTAGGGGTTAAATTATTTATTTAGTTGCAGCGGGGTCCGGGAGCAGCAGTTTAGGGGTTAATAAGTTTATTAGAGTGGCGGTGGGCTCCGGGAGCGGCGGTTTAGGGGTTAATAAGTATAATGTAGGTGGTGGGGGTGTAGGGGGTGGCAGATTAGGGGTTAATAAGTATAATGTAGGTGGCGGAGGTGTAGGGGGGGCATATTAGGGGTGTTTAGACTCGGGGTACATGTTAGGGTGTTAGGTGTAGACATTTACCATAGGAATCAATGGGATATCGGGCAGCAGCGAACATAAGCTTTCGCTGCTGTCAGACTCCCATTGATTCTTATGGCATCCGCCGCCTCCAGGGTGGCGGATTGAAAACCAGGTACGCTGGGCTGGAATAGTGGCGAGAGTACCTGCTAGTTTTTTTAAAACTAGCAAAAGTAGTCAGATTGTGCCGAACTTGCGTTCGGAACATCTGTAGTGACGTAAGCATCGATCTGTGTCGGACTGAGACCGGCGGATCGTATGTTATGTCACCATATTCTACTTTTGCCGGGCTGTAGCCTTTGATAACTAAGGTGAATCAGGCTCGCCACAAATACACTGCGGAATTCCACCGTATTTGCGGTTGACAGCTTGATAAATAGAGGCCGATGGGTCTTCTGGTTGGTCAGAGACACTGTAGCTATGTACAACTGCCTGCAAGAACATTTGGTTGCTGAAAGGAACAAGGGAGTGTATGCTGCCAATAGAAATAGTACTGTATATATTACACTGGTGAAAATGTAGTACTTTCTGTCTTTTTGCTGCCTTAGATGCTTTAGCCTTGTTTTGTGTAAGAGTATATGATACAAGAACTGGTCTAATAATAGCTTAAGGAATGCTTTAATTAATTTGTTTTACAGATATGCACAATGTACATTGCCAGTGTTAAAAGATTTGGGGCTGGATTACGAGTGATGTACTAACTGTACCGCAAGATCAATATATGGTATTTTGCAGCTTTTTGTGTGCAACAGAAATATAGCATATTATGAGTTGAAAGTAAACACATTTACTTAAGTGCGACTTCAGAGCGCTGGTTAACTGTAAAGAGAGAAAGAAAAGTTGCACAAAAGACATCAAAAATGCATTTAACAGTACAGGTTCACTCATAATAACACTGTCTGATAAAAAATTATTAAAATATAGGGTGCAGAGTTTTGACGTGCAGAACAATAGCCACAAACTAGTTTGGCTCTGCAATTTCCAACTTCTGCAATGGCTATAAATGTGTGAACCCTCGCCTAAATCTATCATACCTGCTACCTGTTACAGCAGTAATGCATGAGAATTAACTGTGTTCCTAATACCTCACTTTCTGGCACATGTTGGATGCATTGGGCCCCTGTGCGTGACATGGCACTCCTAGATTATCACGGTCCGAACCCACAAGAAACATACCAGTGCTTTCCCTGCTCCACAGCCCCAGTGACCTGATTGTACTGTCAGCTCGGTCTCTTTCGTAGTTTTGTAGCCGCAGTTACATGCAGGCTTAGTTTACTCATGTGCCAGCACATGACCACATTGTATCCCAAAGCAGTCCTTAAGGCAAAAATATCCACAGCCTTACCTCAGGCCTACCAATAACAGTGAATACAGAATATATAGTCTCTTCTACATCTGCCAGGCTCTAAGTCTAATCACGCAAGGCTTTTAATAAAATTAAAAGTGACCTCAACCTTCTCACCATACAGTGGCGTTTTTAATTTTGAACCTGAACCTGAACTTCTTCACAAGATACACCTGAGATCTTTATTTTATCCATCCTATATGAGAGCTTAATAAATATTCAGCTAGATTACGAGTTTTGCGTTATGACTCAAATAGCATCGTTATGGCCCATAACGCTGCTTTTTCTCTAACGCTGCTATTACGTCTTGTCAGAATAGGTGTGCTGCTCAGTACCGCACTTTTTAAAAAGTCCTTTTTCAATGGGACTTCCATAGCTCCGGTATTACAAGTTTTGCGGTGAGGCCAAAAAGTGAGCGGTACACCCTATACTGACAAGATCCGTACCGCCATCTAAAGTCAGTAGTTATGAGTTTTATGCCGCAAAACTGTACCATTGAACTCATAACTAAACTGTCACAAAGTACACTAACACCCATAAACTAACTATTAACCTTTAAAACGAGGCCCTCCCGCATCACAAACACTATAATAAAATTATTAACCCCTAATCTGCCACTCTGGACATCGCCGCCACTTAAAAAATGTATTAACCCCTATTCCGCCACTCCCCGACATCGTCGCCACTATAATAAACCTATTAACCCCTAAACCGTCGCCCTCCCACATCGCAAACACTATTTAAAGATTATTAACCCCTTATCTGCCGTCCGCCCACACCGCCGCTATAATAAACCTATTAACCACTAAACCGCAAGCCCCCCACAATGAAATATACTAAATTAAACTATCAACCCCTAAACCTCTGGCTTCCCACATCACTACATAAATATATTAACCCCAAAACCTAACCCTAACGTAACCCTAAGTCTAACCATAACCCTAACACCCCCTAACTTAAATATAATTAAAATAAATCTAAATAAAACTTACAATTATTACCTAAATAATTCCTATTTAAAACTAAATGAATACTTACCTGTAAAATAAAACCTAAGCTATCTACAAAATAACTAATAGTTATATTGTAGCTATCTTAGGTTATATTTGTATTTCACAGGTAAGTTTGTATTTATTTTAACTAGGTAGACTAGTTAATAAATAGTTATTAACCATTTACTAGCTACCTAGTTAAAATAAATGCAAACTTATCTGTAAAATAAAACCTAACCTGCCCTACACTAAAACCTGACATTACAATAAAATAAAATAAATTAAATTAATCAAATACAATTATCTAAATTACAAAAAAATAAACACTAACTTACTCCTAACCTAATAGCCCTATCAAAATAAAAAAGCCCCCCCAAAATAAAAAAACCCTAGCCTACACTAAACTGCCAATAGCTCTTAAAAGGGACTTTTGCGGGGCATTGCCCCAAAGAAATCAGCTCTTTTACCTGTAAAAAAAAATACAAACAACCCCCCAACAGTAAAACCCACCACCCACACAACCAACCCCCCCCCAAATAAAATTCTATCAAAATAAACCTGAGCAAACCATTGCCCTGAAAAGGGCATTTGGATGGGCATTGCTCTTAAAAGGGCATTACGTTTTTTACAGTGCCCAAACCCTAATCTAAAAATAAAACCCACCCAATAAACCCTTAAAAAAAACCTAACACTAACCCCCGACGATCCACTTACAGTTTTCGAAGACCGGACATCATCCAAGCGGGAAGAAGTCCTCATCGAAGCCAGCAGAAGTCTTCATCCAAGCGGGCAGAAGTCTTGATCCAGACGGCATCTTCTATCTTCATCCATCCGGCGCGGAGCGGGTCCATCTTCAAGACATCTGATGCGGAGCATCATCTTCTTACGGTCGCCGCTGGAAAATGAAGGTTCCCTTTAAGTGACGTCATCCAAGATGGCGTCCCTTACATTCCAATTGGCTGATAGAATTCTATCAGCCAATAGGAATTAAAGGGGAAAAATCCTATTGGCTGTTGCAATCAGCCAATAGGATTGAGCTTTCATCCTGTTGGCTGATCCAATCAGCCAATAGGACTGAGCTTGCACTCTATTGGCTATTCCAATCAACCGCTTGGATGAAGACTTCTGCCGGCTTCGATGAGGACTTCTGCCTGCTTGGATGAAGACTTCTGCCGCCTGGATGAGGATGGATGTCCGGTCTTCGTAAACTGTAAGTGGATCGTCGGGGGTTAGTGTTAGGTTTTTTTTAAGGGTTTATTGGGTGGGTTTTATTTTTAGATTAGGGTTTGGGCACCGTAAAAGAGCTAAATGCCCTTTTAAGGGCAATGACCATCCAAATGCCCTTTTCAGGGCAATGGTTAGCTTAGGTTTATTTAGATAGATTTTTTGGGGGGGTTGGTTGTGTGGGTGGTGGGTTTTACTGTTGGGGGGTTGTTTTGTATTTTTTTTACTGGTAAAAGAGCTGATTTCTTTGGGGCAATGCCCTGCAAAAGGCCCTTTTAAGGGATATTGGCAGTTTAGTGTAGGCTAGGTTTTTTTATTTTGATAGGGCTATTAGATTAGTAATTCATTTTTATTTTTGATAATTTTGTTTTTTATTTTGTGTAATTTAGTGTTTATTTTTTTGTAATTTAGATAATTGTATTTGATTCATTTAATTTATTTTATTTTATTGTAATGGTAGGTTTTAGTGTAAGGCAGGTTAGGTTTTATTTTACAGGTAAGTTTGTATTTATTTTAACTAGGTAGCTAGTAAATGGTTAATAACTATTTACTAACTAGTCTACCTAGTTAAAATAAATACAAACTTACCTGTAAAATAAAAATAAAACCTAAGCTAGCTACAATATAACTATTAGTTATTTTGTATATAGCTTAGCTTTTATTTTACAGGTATTTATTTAGTTTTAAATAGGAATTATTTAGGTAATAATTGTAAGTTTTATTTAGATTTATTTTAATTATATTTAAGTTAGGGGGTGTTAGGGTTAGAGTTAGGTTCAAGGTTACGTTAGGGTTATGCTTAGGGTTAGGGTTACGTTAGGGTTAGGGTAAGGTTTAGGGGTTAATATATTTATATAGTGTTAGTGATGTGGGAGGCCAGAGGTTTAGGGGTTAATAACTTTAGTATAGTGGCGGCGACATTGGGGGCGGCAGATTAGGGGCTAATAAGTGTAGATAGGTGGCGGCGATGTTAGGGCCAGCAGATTAGGGGTTAATAACTGTAATGTAGGTAGCGGCAATGTTAGGGTGGCAGATTAGGGGTTAATAAGTGTATTTAGGTGGCGGCGATATCGGGAGTGCCATATTAGGGGTTAATAGTTTTATTTAGGTGGCAGCGATGTTAGGGGCAGCAGATTAGGGGTGTTTAGACGTGGTTTTTATGTTAGGGTGTTAGGTTTAAACATAACTTTTTCTTTCCCCATAGACATCAATGGGGCTGCGTTAAGGAGCTTTTCATTCGGCGATCGCAGGTGTTAGGCTTCTTTCTAGCTGACTCTCCCCATTGATGTCTATGGGGAAATCATGCACGAGCGCGTCAAAACACCACTTGTATTTCGGTGAGGTATGGAGCTCAACGTCAGCTTATCGCCCGCACAAGCCAGGTTTTTCAAAACCTGTAATAGCAGCGCTATAGGGAGGTGAAATAACAATGCTTTTGTTGCGGTCGTTAATTTCCCTACAGCGCTCAAAACTCGTAATCTAGCTGATTGTGATACCTGATAAAAAAAATCAACAATATAGAGAAAATACAGAAAACCTCAATGTTAAATCTCAGTAATTCCCTCATCTACTCTATTTATTTTGCCTCCATCTGGGGGGTTTAAGGAAGGCGCCCCTCTGATCCTGTGGCATCCACACCTTCCCCCCTTGAACCCCAAAAGCGGAGGCAAAAAAGATAGTGAAGATGGGGGTAGTACAGTGCATCGTATATATGTTTAATGCAGGGACTCAATGATCTTATGATCTTAAAATCTTACAGCGGACTTTACCCACAGCCACTTGGGTAATGTTCGTTTTAACCGTGTGTAACGGGGTTTGGCCTAGGCCCACAATTACCCCTGTGGGTCTTTACCCCAGCTACCTCCATGTGCTCTGCAGGCTGATCCTGAGTCTCCGCTACCTGGGAGTTGGGGTACATGACTGTGGCAGTGCCTCCACCTGACTGGGCATCCAGGGCAAGAATGGGTTTCCCAGACAGGAACATAATAAATAACTACAACACACACAGTAATAACAGTAAAACAGTATGAACATGTATTAAAGGATTATGGTAAATAAAAATAAGGCAAGAAATACAGTGGCTAACTAACACACCGACTCTCTCTAACCAGGCCCAGCACCCTCCCAAACCACCTGCGAACCCACCCTCAGGCTTCACCCTAATGGCTGATGGGTACCAGTTGGTGCACATAAATGTTGGGGCCCTTTAAGGTAATCCACCTGCATTTAAACAGTTGCAGCTCATAGGAAACTGCAATCCACAGGAAGAGCTGTTTATAAGTTTATGTGATGGACAGAATGCCCTGTCAGTATGACAAGGAGAGAGGATACTTCTTACCACTGACAGGATTCTGCACAGGCTGAAAGAAAACTCCAAGGTCTGCCAGTCATTTACTTTGTCTGCATTCTTCTCCACAGCTCTCTAACAGGGACAGACTGCAGCTGGCAGCATACACTAAATCAGCAGAGGAATGCTGTTACTTTACAAGATGAAGTCTGCAGCTCTCACACAGCCAGGCCTCACACACACCTTCACTGCTCTGACATGTCTGCTTCCTCCTGTGTCTTACACTCTTCTTTCAGTTTCACTTGATCACATGACCAACCAGTCTAATAGTTGCCTAGGCAACTTCTCCTGCAGAATGTATACAGGTGCAAATGTTCAACAGGAAGGGCTACATTCTCCCCCTTGTAAAATCCTTGCCTTCCACTGGCAAGGTTCCACCAAGAGGTAAATTGAAAAAACAAAACATATAAATAATAATAAATGCACTAACAGTCCTATAAACAAATGTTAACTATCTTACAGTTTATTCTAGTACAGAGAGGTTCCAACATTCATAATGTCCGCAACCGCATACAGTAAATCAACCATTTTAGATTGTACCTGGGGCATATGTACATAACTGGGTTCTCCGACTTGATCGTAAGTAAGAACCCTGGGAGGCTGTCGTATTCTAGTACCCAGTCTCTGTTCTCTCTGAGGAAGTCCAGAATGTTCCTGGGAATCTTCAGCTCTGGCCACTTGGGTGGGGAGGTCACCAGATGCTTGAGACCCTGGCTTTCCCATGATACAAGAGTCTCCTTTTGGGGTCCCAGGCACAAAGTTGGGGCTGTTGGGATTCAATGTAGAGGAGGCTAAGGGAGGAGAGGAAGGAAAGTGCTGTGTTTCCTCAGCAGGAGGAGACCACCATTGATCATCAGCACTAAGAGCTTCTGGGGTCTCTACTGCCTCATTTTCAGGACTCTCCGTTGTGCTTTTCTCCCATTCACTACTACTCCCTTCCTCTTCATCGATATAGGCTATTGGTAGTAGATGGTTCCTATGCCAAGCTTTGATCCGGCCTTCTGGGCCTTTTATATTATACACTGGCAGCCCCTTTAGCTTAGACACAACTTCAAATAGGGTATCCTTCCATCTGTCTGCTAATTTGTGTTTCCCAGGTACCCCTAGATTCCGGAGGAGAACCTTATCTCCCGCTTGGACTTCCTGATGCTTCACTTTGGTATCGTATCTTCTTTTGTTGCGTTCCTCCATTTTTGCCGCAGCTTGAGTGGCCAACTCGTAGGCACTGTGAAGGTTTTGTCTGAGGGTCCTCACATACTGGAAGTGAGAGTCTGACTTTGTCCCATCTGGGGACACCCCCAACCGGACATCTATCGGTAGTCTGGCTTCCCTTCCAAACATTAGGAAATAGGGTGAGAATCCTGTAGACTCATGCCTTGTGCAATTATATGCGTGGACCATGGCTTCTACATGCTTACTCCAGGACCGCTTCTCTACTTGTTTCAGAGTCCCGAGCATGTCTAGGAGTGTCCTATTAAAACGCTCAGGCTGGGCATCACCCTCAGGGTGGTAGGGTGTTGTTCTGGACTTGTGAACCTGCAACATATCCAGCAGTTCTTTGATCAGCTTACTCTCAAAGTCTCTACCTTGATCAGAATGTATTCGATTGGGCAGACCGTAGTGCATAAAATATTTCTGCCAGAGGACCTTGGCTACGGTCACAGCCTTCTGGTCTTTAGTGGGAAAAGCCTGAGCGTATCTGGTGAAATGGTCTGTTACTACCAGAACATTCCCAATTCCGGTAGTATCATTCTCAATACATAGATAGTCCATGCACACAAGATCCAGGGGTCCTGTACTTCTCAGGTGGCCCATAGGGGCAGCTCTCACAGGCAGAGTCTTTCTCTGAATACATCTTCTGCAGGTCTTCACATAATGTTCAACATGTTCTCTCATGCGAGGCCAATAGAACCGGTCTTGTACCAGGCCATAGGTCTTGTCTACCCCAAGATGCCCATGTTGATCATGGAGAGCTCTCAGGACCATTCCCCGATATCTATGAGGTAACACTAGCTGCTTTCGACCAGGGTGGTCATGGTATTTTATAACTCTATAAAGGATTCCATCTTCTAGATGTAGTTTACTCCATTCTCTCCGGTACAAATCTCTTTGTCCAATGGGAAGGGAGCTCAGTAATTTAGGGTTCTTGGCTCTCATTGCCTTGAGGACTGTACCTATATACCAGTCCTGTGACTGGGCTTTCTTCTTGTCTTCATTGGTTATGTGAGACCACTGTTGGAGCATTGCTGGAGCACAGAATACCTCTGGTACGGCTTCTGGGGAGTGACATATGGAGTCTATTCCTCTGAGTTCAGAGAACTCATCCTGCCTCTCAGCCACTACATATGTTTGGCACAGGGCTCCTACCCCAGGCACAGGGATTTCTTCCCATTCCTCCTTTTCTTCATGAGGAGGAAGTCCAGGTCTGCGGGACAGAGCATCCGCACTGACATTCTTAGGGCCTGGCTTGTATTTAAGGCTGAAACTATAGTTTGACAATGCTGCCAGCCACCTATGCCCTGTGGCATCCAGCTTTGCTGTTGTTTGAATATAAGTAAGCGGATTGTTATCCGTCCTTACCTCGAATGTTGCTCCATATAAATAGTCATGTAACTTGTCCACAATTGCCCACTTGAGCGCCAAGAATTCTAGCTTATGGACCGGATAGTTTTTCTCTGCACCAGTTAGACTTCTACTTATGTAGGCCACTGGTCTTAACCCTTCTGGGTAGCTCTGATGCAATACGGCCCCTAGGCCTTCCATACTGGCATCAACATGGAGCACATATGGTTTCTCGGGATCTGAATATGCCAATACAGGAGCTTCTGTGAGTCTTTTCTTCAAGATTAAGAAGGCTTCTTCGCATCCTGAGGTCCATTTCTTTCCGAAGGAGTCTTTAGGACTTGGCGCCTTAACACCCTCTATAGCTGAGGTAGTCTTTAACAGGTTGTGTAGCTCTCGAGCAATCTTTGAATAGTCTTTCACAAACCTCCGGTAGTAACCGCAGAATCCAAGAAATGAGCGCAGCTCACTGATGTTATCTGGCCTGGGCCAGTTCATCACCGCTTCAATTTTGGTAGGGTCAGTTGTCACACCTTGTGCGGAAACAATGTGACCTACATATGTAACAGAGTTCTGTGCAAATCGACATTTGTCTATTGATAATTTCAGACCCTCTGCTTGGAGTCGATCCAACACCTTCAGCAATCGCTGTTCGTGCTCTTCTGGTGTCCTTCCAAACACTATGAGGTCATCAAGATAGACTAGGCACTCTTTGGGATTCATATCCCCCACAGTCTTCTCCATCAGCCTTTGAAAGGTGGCGGGAGCTCCAGTGACCCCTTGGGGCATCCTGGTAAACTCGTAGAATCCCAAGGGACAGATGAAAGCTGTCTTTTCCTGATCCTCCTTCTTCATGGGTACCTGATAATACCCAGACCTCAAGTCCAGGACGCTGAACCACTGGCTTCCAGAAAGGGCATCTAGCAGATCTTCTATCCGTGGCAGAGTATATTGATCTGGCACAGTCCTTTTGTTTAAAGTCCGATAGTCTATGCAAAGCCGGACTGTGCCATTCTTTTTCCTAACTACCACTATGGGTGAGGCATATGGACTTCTGGACTCTTTAATAATGCCAGATTCTTCCATCTGTTTGAGTATATCCCGGACATCTTCCACATCTCGAGGGGGTATTCTCCTTGATCTTTCTCTGAAAGGAGCTTGGTCAGAAAGTCTGATAGCATGTGTGGCACTCTTTGCACATCCCACATCCATTTCTTTCCTGGAGAAAACTTTCTCTCGAGTAGCTAATTTGGATCGGAGGCTATCTCTCCACTTTGGTGGTAGAGGAGAATCTTCCAGTTCAAAAACTATAGGTCCTTCATGATCACCTCCCTGTTCTGCCTTTACAGACATTACTGAAGAGACTTGGTCCAACAAGTGAATCACACCAATCTTCTGGTGACGATCAATTCTGATCTCTGTGGGTGTTAAGTTTCTTATCATTATGGGAAAATCTTTACACCAGTGATTCCGCCAGTCTTTCACCTCAGGTATGAGAGTCCACCCTTTTTTTGCATCCTCCTCAGGCAAGGACTCAATGAGGTATTGCCTGGTTCCTCCTGATATTTCATGGTGCATAGATGCTATGGCTCGTAGAGTCTTAGTCTCTCCAGGCCTTACAAATAAAGGTTCTTTCCCCGAGTAGTGGCATGATCCTGGTCTAGCTTGTAGGGCTAGTCGATGGCATTCTTTCCCTAGAACAGGGCTGACTTCCATCAGTCTGGTTAGAGATACATCTCCCACTTCAGTTAGGTAGGCCCTGAACATGTCCTGCACCATTCTTGCGTTGGTACCCAAAATTATTGGGGCGCACATTGTTTTCTTCATGGAGCATACAAGAGCTTCCAATTCCATAGGGCAGATCATTCCTGTGTTTAACTGTGGGATTGTTATTGTCACTCTTATACATCCCTCTACAGGCTGGGCCTGAGATCCCACTCCCCACAACTGCAACTCTCCTGCTGGCTCCAGGGGAATATGTTTTAGATGATGGTCATAGAAGTCTCTATTAATGATGGTGACCTGGGATCCAGTATCTAACAAGGCCGAGGCATGAATATCTTCTATTTGTAACTGTATCAGAGATTTGGGCCCGATCTTGGCCCCCACAGATAATATGGGTGTGGTTCTTTTTCCTCTTTTCCTGAAAGGACTGGTAGCTTGAGCCTCCTCCAGCTCAATAGCTAGCACATCCACTTCTGTATCTGATGAATTAGTGGGACACTCCCGCTTGAAATGCCCTGATTTTCCACACTTAAAACAGTTCCCTCGGGGGGACTGTTCCTCTGGGAATAACCTTCCTGTGGTCTCCCTGCGGTGCTGCCTCCTGGTAGGAGAATAATCTGTTCTTCTTGGCGATGACTTAGACAATAATTCTAATTCAGCTACCTTTTTTTTAAGGACGAACAGTTCCATATCCTCTTTATCTGCAGCTTTAGAAGAATTTCCTTTTTGTGGAGGAGATGGGGACATTTGGTTCTCCAGTATTTTTGCTTTTCGGATCAGTGTGGAATAGGACAAGACTTGATCATCCAACTTAACTCTTAACATGATCATGACTGGATCATTGCTAAGGCCTCCCTTCTGAATTTGTTTGGATAGTCGAGCATCCAACTCAGATGCAGTGACTGCTCCATTATGAAACAGTTTTCCCAGTGACAATTGTAATCGATTGATATAGTCTGAAGCTTTCTCATGTTCCTTCTGTTTAGTGGCTAGGAACTTGATTAATAGATCATCAGAGTCCTCAGATTTTCCATACGCATCCTGCAAAACTTTCAGGTAATCTTGTGCGGTAGCTTGTTCATTCACTCCCCTAAACAGCCTTATCATATTTGTAGCTGGGAAACGAAGACTCTCCATTATCCGTTGTTTTTTTATGTTATCCGTACAAGACCATTCTTCCAATAATTGTACAGCATTATCCTTCCAGGCCTTAAAGGGCTCCTCCCCGGCAGGAACAGGTTGATTCCCAGAAAACACTTTCAGCTTACGGTAACTGTGGGTATGGGTAGCTGTTACTATGGCTTCTGAGAGTTTTTGCAGTATTTCAGATATGTTACTCTCTCCTGAACTTGTGGTTCTCAATAGGGAATCGCCTGGTTTTGGGGATGTTGGAGATGAGGGAACCACTAGATCTGGGGTCTTAGGGGCAGTTGTCCCTTGCACACTGGAAAAGTAGACATTTCGTTTGGGGATGGCCCCAGTCTCTACAGGGGTAACCGGTAATCTCCTGGGGGGTTTCTCTGACAAAGGGGACAGAATCTGGGAATAACTTGATACATTAAAGTCTCTTTGGCCTATAGTGGAGGGTTGCTGCAGTGTAACCCCTTCCTCCTTATCAGGGAGAGCGTACACTAAGCGACATCCTTCAGGAGCTGTTTCAAGAAGGTATAGACATGTAGGCCTATGACGGCCTCTCAAATCTGCATGGGAATATACTAACATGTAAGTTTGACCATATGAATCATGCAGGATGTCTCTGATGGTAGCCATCTCTATTCCCAGTATAATCTCTACGCACTTGGTGACATGTTTTATCTCACTATAGGGAGGTACCTGGCATATCATCACTGCATGATGCAATGGTACCTTCTGTTGCTGGGCCCAATCTGTTACAAATGGGAGTGTGGGCCGGGGAATTAACGGATCCTTACTGGGTGTACCCCAATTTATCTCAGCAGTGCCTCCAAATGTAACGGGGTTTGGCCTAGGCCCACAATTACCCCTGTGGGTCTTTACCCCAGCTACCTCCATGTGCTCTGCAGGCTGATCCTGAGTCTCCGCTACCTGGGAGTTGGGGTACATGACTGTGGCAGTGCCTCCACCTGACTGGGCATCCAGGGCAAGAATGGGTTTCCCAGACAGGAACATAATAAATAACTACAACACACACAGTAATAACAGTAAAACAGTATGAACATGTATTAAAGGATTATGGTAAATAAAAATAAGGCAAGAAATACAGTGGCTAACTAACACACCGACTCTCTCTAACCAGGCCCAGCACCCTCCCAAACCACCTGCGAACCCACCCTCAGGCTTCACCCTAATGGCTGATGGGTACCAGTTGGTGCACATAAATGTTGGGGCCCTTTAAGGTAATCCACCTGCATTTAAACAGTTGCAGCTCATAGGAAACTGCAATCCACAGGAAGAGCTGTTTATAAGTTTATGTGATGGACAGAATGCCCTGTCAGTATGACAAGGAGAGAGGATACTTCTTACCACTGACAGGATTCTGCACAGGCTGAAAGAAAACTCCAAGGTCTGCCAGTCATTTACTTTGTCTGCATTCTTCTCCACAGCTCTCTAACAGGGACAGACTGCAGCTGGCAGCATACACTAAATCAGCAGAGGAATGCTGTTACTTTACAAGATGAAGTCTGCAGCTCTCACACAGCCAGGCCTCACACACACCTTCACTGCTCTGACATGTCTGCTTCCTCCTGTGTCTTACACTCTTCTTTCAGTTTCACTTGATCACATGACCAACCAGTCTAATAGTTGCCTAGGCAACTTCTCCTGCAGAATGTATACAGGTGCAAATGTTCAACAGGAAGGGCTACACGTGTAATCCTGGGATTACCCAATATCTGACTTTACCTATAACATACACACACATATATATATATTCATGTTATTCATGCACTCACTACCATCATCAGGTATTCATATTGACCAGGGTGTCTCCTCCAATTAGTATACACAAGAAAATCCAAGGATGAGGACACTCACAGGATTTTATTCATCAAAGTTTATTCAACAATTAATTCATAATCCAATATTCTCCATCAGATAAATGTCGATGTTTTGGCTTACTTCAAAACTTTTTCAAGACAATCTATAATACAAATCTTTATATTACAATGTTGTCAAAACAACTATGAGCAAAAGGCAAAATTGATGTGCCATTAATTAAATATATACAAAAGACACCTTACTAATAACCCACTGTCATGACACGCCACACTAGCCATTGCTAGGGACGCGGCACCTCCTTCCCTGCCCGTTGTCAGGGGGTGTGTCGGCTCCTGTTGCGTGTGGCGCTGACGTCATCGCCGCATGCTCTCCGCTCTGATGCCGGTTGGGATCCCCTGTGGCGTGAATCCTGCGCCTATGTAAGTTGCCATTCAGCAATCTATCACTGCCCATATATAGGTGTTTGATTTTGTGTGCTCCTGGGTGTGATAGATGACTGATTTCTGGATTGATATTCTCTTGCTGACTTCTGCTTGTCTGACCAATCTGCCTGTTAACCCCTAAACTACTGGATTGATATACTGCTGCTGAACTCTGCTTGGATGACCACTCTGCCTGTTAACTTCTAAACTACTGGATTGATATACTGCTGCTGAACTCTGCTTGCCTGACCACTCTGCCTGTTAACCCCTAAACTACTGGATTGATATACTGCTGCTGAACTCTGCTTGTCTGACCACTCTGCCTGTTTACCCCTAAATTGCTGGATTGATATACTGCTGCTGAGTTCTGCTTGTCTGACCACTCTGCTTGATTTACCCCTATTTTTCTGGATTACCTCTCTGTTGCCAAACCCTGCCTGCCAGACCATTCTAGTGGTTTACCTTTGGACTGCTTTACCATTGCCAAACCCTGCCTGCCTGACCATTCTAGTGGTTTACCTTTGGACTGCTTTACTGTTGCCAAACCCTGCCTGCCTGACCATTCTAGTGGTTTACCTTTGGACTGCCTTACTGTTGCCAAACCTTGCCTGCCTGACTCTTCTTGTGGTTTACGACTGAACTGCCTGTCTCTGATTCCCTGCCTGTTGCCACCGAAGACTATACTGCCTGTGGTGAGTGCCGCTTACCTCATCTTGCAAACTTTCTCTGCTCTGGGATATTCCCTATCATTCCAGCTCGACGCCGGGATAAGAAGACTACTGTCCGAGTTCGGTCTGATAGTGGAATATCCCACGAGCATTACACCCACTGTGAACATCTAATACTCCCTCATAACAAATGAAGGGAGAAAAATGGAAAATGGAGCGGCTGTGGTTATTTAAACTAGCCGTTAAACTCCTATTGGACCACGTCAAATTACGCATCAGGGAGAGTGAGCTTATATCGTATCCCTCACCAGATATAAATGTTTGTAACTATGTATTCATCAGAAGGGTACAACGTACTATAGAACACATATTAACTGTAACAACATTAATGTTTAGCATAGTTACAGTATCATTGTATCTTGTTACATATATGTCTGCGTTCAACAGCATAATAGATGTCGGTAATTATACAGAGTAACCACATCACAATTCTGCACCAATGGTGTATAATAGTTTAAACACATCTATACTCAAATGTCAAAACTTTTGATTAGTGCTCAATAAATGTTAGGCTGTACAAACCATACATCTTAAGCACTAAATATACATTCATAGACAGTGTATAAAAAACTTGGAAAGATAATTTAGAAGAATAATGAGTAATCAATATTTGTGTTCAGGCCCCTAGATGCTAGGGTGCCTAATCTGTAAATCCATTGTGTCTCTCTTTTGAGGAGCTCCTTTTTATTGCCCCCTCTTTTTAGGGGGGTATTCTATCTATTATCATTGCTCGTAGCATAGCCACTGTGTGTCCCATTGTCATAAAGTGTCTGGCCAATGGCTGATCGATTTTTCCCTCTTTCAATGCTGATCTTATAGCACTTTTATGATCTCTCCTTAAAGGGGGGTACTCAATTTGCCGACATAATATTTTCCACATGGACAGGTAAGAAAATAGACAACATGATCTGAAGTACATGTTAATCTGTGTTTAATATTATACTTCTTTGTCTTAAAGGGATGGCTGCATGTGGTCCCTGAAATTATATAGTATATTACATGTTACACAGTTGCCGCATTTAAAGCAACCTGGCTTACCCTTTGGTAACCAGGTCCTTTGTTCCAAGCTAATGTCATTCTTTACAAGCATGGTCCTCAGGCTCTGTCCCTTTTATAAAATATATAATGTTTATATGTGTGTGCATATGTATTTATGTGTTTTACTGTATATTTACTGTATATATTTCACATTCCAATGATCTTCAATTTAGGATAATGTTCTATTTATTCTTAAATACATATATATATATATATATATATATATAGGTATAGATACAAATTTTACATGAATATCATTGCCCTTAACAGATTATTTAATATAGACGTCCGATTAGGATCCCTTTGGACCCATACACTAACCACCACATAGGTTAATTTATAACCCCATGGAGATTTAACTTACCCCGTTTCAGTACTCTGTAGCGGAGAAATAATTATATACCAGGGGTCAGTTGTCTGGTATACTAATAGACTCCCTCTCCTTTTCATTCCATTTTTTTTTTAAATAATATAAATCCCCCCTGGAAAATGACATTATATACCCACTGTCCATTTCTTACTATAAATGGAATAGTACTAACAAGAGAGTTAGTTAGGCTGTAGTTCTCCCCCCCTAGTAAGGTGTATTGTAGAATGTCTCGTACACTTCTTACAAATGTTTTGGTTAACAATATTTATTGTTTGCTTAAGTTTCTTTATTTTGCAATTTCATGTAATGTTTTAAGTTTTACTCAATATTCTGGTACAATCTCAGATAATGGTTTTTTATATGAAAAAAGGAATGGTATAATAATTGCAATCAGCCCTCAAATTCTCTTATATACAGTTAAATGACTAATACATTGTTGAATATTAAGTTTATTTCCCACAATACAAAAGGTCTCAACAGCCCTCAAAAAAGATCAATGGCCTTAAGGGATTATAAAAAAAAATAAAGGCGACATCCTCTTTTTGCAGGAAACCCACTTTAAAAGGGGATGTGAGTCCATGGCCAGCTTCAAAAAATTTGGTGAGGTAATTTCTCTTCCCATACTACGAAACATAGCGGGGTGGGGATTCTGGTGAATAAAAGATTACCCTTCCGTATGTCTTCTACCCATAAGGATAAAGAAGCAAGATATATAATTGTAGTAGGATTTTTATATAATAAACCCATAACAATGCAATGTTCGATCCGCCCCCTATTTGTCATCATTGAGGAAACTTTGACCCTATATCTCACAGTCTGCAGACACATTTCAGCCAATCAGCAGCATACACTCCCTCCCAGACCCTCCCAGCTCCTGGGCAGCAGCCATTTTAGATTCATTACGATCCTGCATTCTTAGTGAGAGGAGGTTTAGTGCTGCTGCTGGTGATTTTATAGGGAAATAGATAGCTAGGCTAGTGTATTCAGTGTCCACTACAGTCCTGAAGGACTCATCTAATCTCTGATGTAAGGACAGCACCCCAAAAAGCCCTTTTTAGGGCTAGAACTTCAGTCGTTTTTTTTTGTTGTTTTTTGTTGTAATTTTATTTGCATTTGCCTGCCTGTCAGCCTGTGTGTGAGGCTCACAGTATATACTGTGATTAATTATTCTGTGCCACCACTGATATCTGGTTAACATTAGTGTAAATTTAAAAAAAAAAAAAACATCATTTTGCTAGTGTAATCTAATTTCATTTTCCATCAGCCCTGTGTGTCAGGCCCACATCATATACTGTGATTAATAGCTCTGTTTTCCACCACTTATATCTGGTGTAACATTAGTGTAAATTTAAAAAAAAAAAACTTTTACATCAGTCTGCTATTGTTATTTAATTTTAGTTGCCAGGCCAGCGTGCCACTAGTGCCAGCCTGTGTAAGGGCTAAGGGAACATTAGTGTAAATTTAAAAAAAAAACTTTTACGTCAGTCTGCTATTGTTATTTAATTTTAGTTGCCAGGCCAGCGTGCCACTAGTGCCAGCCTGTGTAAGGGCCTAAGGGAACATTAGTGTAAATTTAAAAAAAAAAAAACTTTTACATCAGTCTGCTATTGTTATTTAATTTTAGTTGCCAGGCCAGCGTGCCACTAGTGCCAGCCTGTGTAAGGGCCTAAGGGAACATTAGTGTAAATTTTTTTTAAAAAAAACTTTTACGTCAGTCTGCTATTGTTATTTAATTTTAGTTGCCAGGTGAGCGTGCCACTAGTGCCAGCCTGTGTAAGGGCCTAAGGGAACATTAGTGTAAATTTAAAATAAAAAAAAACTTTTACATCAGTCTGCTATTGTTATTTAATTTTAGTTGCCAGGCCAGCGTGCCACTAGTGCCAGCCTGTGTAAAGGCCTAAGGGAACATTAGTGTAAATTTAAAAAAAAAAACTTTTACATCATTTTGCTAGTGTAATCTAATTTCATTTTCCATCAGGCCTGTGTGTCAGGCCCACAGCATATACTGTGCCTAATTGCTCTGTTTTCCACCACTTATATCTGGTGTAACATTAGTGTAATTTAAAAAAAAAAAAAACTTTTACATCAGTCTGCTATTGTTATTTAATTTTAGTTGCCAGGCCAGTGTGCCACTAGTGCCAGCCTGTGTGTCAGGCTCCCAGCATATACTGTGCCTACTTCCATCCTCAGTGCCACCACTCCTATCTGGTGTAACATTAGTTTAAATTTTGTAAAAAAAAACTTTTACATCAGTCTGCTAGTGTTATTTAATTGCAGTTGCCAGGCCAGCCTGCCACTAGTGCCAGCCTGTGTGTCAGGCTCCCAGCATATACTGTGCCTACTTCCATCCTCAGTGCCACCACTCCTATCTGATGTAACATTAGTGTATCTTTTTTTAAAAAAAAACTTTTACATCAGTCTTCTAGTGTTATTTAATTTTAGTTGCCAGGCCAGCCTGTCACTAGTGCCAGCCTGTGTGTCAGGCTTCCAGCATATACTGTGCCTACTTCCATCCTCAGTGGCACCACTCATATCTGGTGTAACATTAGTGTAACTTTTTTTAAAAAAAACTTTTACATCAGTCTGCTAGTGTTATTTAATTGCAGTTGCCTGTCTGCCAGCGTGTGTGCCAGCCCACTTTCCAACTAGTGCCACGAATCATATTTGTTATAACAGTAGTGTAAATATTTTAAATAAAAACTTTTTTGACTGTGAAAAATCAGTCTATTAGTGTAATCTAATTGTAGTTGCCTGCCTGCCAGCGTGTGTGCCAGGCCCACTTGCCAACTAGTGCCACCAATCATATTTGTTATAACAGTAGTGTAAATATTTTTTTAAAAAAAATTTTTGACTGTGAAACATCAGTCAGCTAGTGTAATCTAATTGCAGTTGCCTGCCTGCCAGCGTGTGTGCCAGGCCCACTTGCCAACTAGTGCCACCAATCATATTTGTTATAACAGTAGTGTAAATATTTAAAAAAAAAAACTTTTTTGACTGTGAAACATCAGTCAGCTAGTGTAATCTAATTGCAGTTGCCTGCCTGCCAGCGTGTGTGCCAGGCCCACTTGCCAACTAGTGCCACCAATCATATTTGTTATAACAGTAGTGTAAATATTTTTTTTTTTAAAAATTTTGACTGTGAAACATCAGTCTGCTAGTGTAATCTAATTGAAGTTGCCTGCCTGCCAGCGTGTGTGCCAGGCCCAATTGCCAAGTTAGTGGCACCACTCATATTTGTTGTAACAGTAGCGTAAATATTTTAAAAAAATGTTTTGACTGTGAAACATCAGTCAGCTAGTGCAATCTAATTGCAGTTGCCTGCCTACCAGCGTGTGTGCCAGTCCCACTTACCAACTAGTGCCACCACTCATATTTGTTATAACAGTAGTGTAAATATTTAATAAAAAAAATTTTTTCACTGTAAAACATCAGTCTGCTATTGTAATCTAATTGAAGTTGCCTGCCTGCCAGCGTGTGTGCCAGGCTCACTTGCCAAGTTAGTGGCACCACTCATATTTGTTGTAACAGTATTGTAAATATTTAAAAAAAAAACTTTTTTGACTGTGAAACATCAGTCAGCTAGTGCAATCTAATTGCAGTTGCTTGCCTGCCAGCGTGTTTGCCAGGCCCACTTGCCAACTAGTGCCACCACTCATATTTGTAATAACAGTAGTGTAAATATTTAATAAAAAAACTTTTTTGACTGTGAAACATCAGTCTGCTATTGTAATCTAATTGAAGTTGCCTGCCTGCCAGCGTGTGTGCCAGGCCCACTTGCCAAGTTAGTGGCACCACTCATATTTGTTGTAACAGTATTGTAAATATTTAAAAAAAAAAACTTTTTTGAGTGTGAAACATCAGTCAGCTAGTGCAATCTAATTGCATTTGCCTGCCTGCCTGCCAGCGTGTTTGCTAGGCCCACTTGCCAACTAGTGCCACCACTCATATTTGTTATAACAGTAGTGTAAATATTTCATAAAAAAACTTTTTTGACTGTGAAAAATCAGTCTGCTATTGTAATCTAATTGAAGTTGCCTGCCTGCCAGCGTGTGTGCCAGGCTCACTTGCCAAGTTAGTGGCACCACTCATATTTATTATAACAATAGTGTAAATATTTTAAAAAAAACTTTTTTGACTGTGAAACATCAGTCAGCTAGTGTAATCTAATTGCAGTTGCCTGCCTGTCAGCGTGTGTGCCAGGCCCACTTGCCAACTAGTGCCACCAATCATATTTGTTATAACAGTAGTGTAAATATTTTTTTTTTAAATTTTTTTGACTGTGAAACATCAGTCTGCTAGTGTAATCTAACTGAAGTTGCCTGCCTGCCAGCGTGTGTGCCAGGCCCACTTGCCAAGTTAGTGGCACCACTCATATTTGTTGTAACAGTAGCGTAAATATTTAAAAAAAAATGTTTTGACTTTGAAACATCAGTCAGCTAGTGCAATCTAATTGCAGTTGCCTGCCTGCCAGCGTGTGTGCCAGTCCCACTTGCCAACTAGTACCACCACTCATATTTGTTATAACAGTAGTGTAAATATTTAATAAAAAAAAAAATTTGACTGTGAAACGTCAGTCTGCTATTGTAATCTAATTGAAGTTGCCTGCCTGCCAGCGTGTGTGCCAGGCTCACTTGCCAAGTTAGTGGCACCACTCATATTTGTTGTAACAGTATTGTAAATATTAAAAAAAAAAACTTTTTTGACTGTGAAACATCAGTCAGCTAGTGCAATCTAATTGCAGTTGCTTGCCTGCCAGCGTGTTTGCCAGGCCCACTTGCCAACTAGTGCCACCAATCATATTTGTAATAACAGTAGTGTAAATATTTAATAAAAAAACTTTTTTGACTGTGAAACATCAGTCTGCTATTGTAATCTAATTGAAGTTGCCTGCCTGCCAGCGTGTGTGCCTGGCTCACTTGCCAAGTTAGTGGCACCACTCATATTTGTTGTAACAGTATTGTAAATATTTAAAAAAAAAAACTTTTTTGACTGTGAAACATCAGTCAGCTAGTGCAATCTTATTGCAGTTGCTTGCCTGCCAGCGTGTTTGCCAGGCCCACTTGCCAACTAGTGCCACCACTCATATTTGTAATAACAGTAGTGTAAATATTTAATAAAAAAACATTTTTGACTCTGAAACATCAGTCTGCTATTGTAATCTAATTGAAGTTGCCTGCCTGCCAGCGTGTGTGCCAGGCCCACTTGCCAAGTTAGTGGCACCACTCATATTTGTTGTAACAGTATTGTAAATATTTAAAAAAAAAACTTTTTTGAGTGTGAAACATCAGTCAGCTAGTGCAATCTAATTGCAGTTGCCTGCCTGCCAGCGTGTTTGCCAGGCCCACTTGCCAACTAGTGCCACCACTCATATTTGTTATAACAGTAGTGTAAATATTTAATAAAAAAACTTTTTTGACTGTGAAACATCAGTCTGTTATTGTAATCTAATTGAAGTTGCCTGCCTGCCAGCGTGTGTGCCAGGCTCACTTGCCAAGTTAGTGGCACCACTCATATTTATTGTAACAATAGTGTAAATATTTAAAAAAAAAAACTTTTTTGACTGTGAAACATCAGTCAGCTAGTGTAATCTAATTGCAGTTGCCTGCCTGCCTGCCTGCCAGCGTGTGTGTCAGGCCCACTTGCCAACTAGTGCCACCAATCATATTTGTTATAACAGTAGTGTAAATATTTTTTTAAAAAATGTTTTGACTGTGAAACATCAGTCTGCTAGTGTAATCTAATTGAAGTTGCCTGCCTGCCAGCGTGTGTGCCAGGCTCACTTGCCAAGTTAGTGGCACCACTCATATTTGTTGTAACAGTAGCGTAAATATTTAAAAAAAAATGTTTTGACTGTGAAACATCAGTCAGCTAGTGCAATCTAATTGCAGTTGCTTGCCTGCCAGCGTGTTTGCCAGGCCCACTTGCCAACTAGTGCCACCACTCATATTTGTAATAACAGTAGTGTAAATATTTAATAAAAAAACTTTTTTGACTGTGAAACATCAGTCTGCTATTGTAATCTAATTGAAGTTGCCTGCCTGCCAGCGTGTGTGCCAGGCCCACTTGCCAAGTTAGTGGCACCACTCATATTTGTTGTAACAGTATTGTAAATATTAAAAAAAAAAAACTTTTTTGAGTGTGAAACATCAGTCAGCTAGTGCAATCTAATTGCAGTTGCCTGCCTGCCAGCGTGTGTGCCTGGCCCACTTGCCAACTAGTGCCACCAATCATATTTCTTATAACAGTATTATAAATATTTAAAAAAAAAACTTTTTTGACTGTGAAACATCAGTCAGCTAGTGTAATCTAATTGCAGTTGCCTGCCTGCCATCGTGTGTGCCAGGCCCACTTGCCAACTAGTGCCACCAATCATATTTGTTATAACAGTAGTGTAAATATTTAAAAAAAAAAACTTTTTTGACTGTGAAACATCAGTCAGCTAGTGTAATCTAATTGCAGTTGCCTGCCTGCCTGCCAGCGTGTGTGTCAGGCCCACTTGCCAACTAGTGCCACCAATCATATTTGTTATAACAGTAGTGTAAATATTTTTTTAAAAAATGTTTTGACTGTGAAACATCAGTCTGCTAGTGTAATCTAATTGAAGTTGCCTGCCTGCCAGCGTGTGTGCCAGGCTCACTTGCCAAGTTAGTGGCACCACTCATATTTGTTGTAACAGTAGCGTAAATATTTTAAAAAAAATGTTTTGACTGTGAAACATCAGTCAGCTAGTGCAATCTAATTGCAGTTGCCTGCCTGCCAGCGTGTGTGCCAGTCCCACTTGCCAACTAGTGCCACCACTCATATTTGTTATAACAGTAGTGTAAATATTTAATAAAAAAAAATGTTTTGACTGTGAAACGTCAGTCTGCTATTGTAATCTAATTGAAGTTGCCTGCCTGCCATCGTGTGTGCTAGGCTCACTTGCCAAGTTAGTGGCACCACTCATATTTGTTGTAACAGTATTGTAAATATTTAAAAAAAAACTTTTTTGACTGTGAAACATCAGTCAGCTAGTGCAATCTAATTGCAGTTGCTTGCCTGCCAGCGTGTTTGCCAGGCCCACTTGCCAACTAGTGCCACCACTCATATTTGTAATAACAGTAGTGTAAATATTTAATAAAAAAACTTTTTTGACTGTGAAACATCAGTCTGCTATTGTAATCTAATTGAAGTTGCCTGCCTGCCAGCGTGTGTGCCAGGCCCACTTGCCAAGTTAGTGCCACCACTCATATTTGTAATAACAGTAGTGTAAATATTTAATAAAAAAACTTTTTTGACTGTGAAACATCAGTCTGCTATTGTAATCTAATTGCAGTTGCCTGCCTGCCATCGTGTGTGCCAGGCCCACTTGCCAACTAGTGCCACCAATCATATTTGTTATAACAGTAGTGTAAATATTTTTTTAAAAAAATGTTTTGACTGTGAAACATCAGTCTGCTAGTGTAATCTAATTGAAGTTGCCTGCCTGCCAGCGTGTGTGCCAGGCCCACTTGCCAAGTTAGTGGCACCACTCATATTTGTTGTAACAGTAGCGTAAATATTAAAAAAAACTTTTTTGACTGTGAAACATCAGTCAGCTAGTGTAATCTAATTGCAGTTGCCTGCCTGCCAGCGTATGTGCCAGTCCCACTTGCCAACTAGTGCCACCAATCATATTTGTTATAACAGTAGTGTAAATATTTTTTAAAAAAAATTTTTTGACTGTGAAACATCAGTCTGCTAGTGTAATCTAATTGAAGTTGCCTGCCTGCCAGCGTGTGTGCCAGGCCCACTTGCCAAGTTAGTGGCACCACTCATATTTATTGTAACAATAGTGTAAATATTTAAAAAAATAACTTTTTTGACTGTGAAACATCAGTCAGCTAGTGCAATCTAATTGCAGTTGCCTGCCTGCCAGCGTGTGTGCCAGTCCCACTTGCCAACTAGTGCCACCACTCATATTTGTTATAACAGTAGTGTAAATATTTAATAAAAAAACTTTTTTGACTGTGAAACATCAGTCTGCTAGTGTAATCTAATTGAAGTTGCCTGCCTGCCAGCGTGTGTGCCAGGCTCACTTGCCAAGTTAGTGGCACCACTCATATTTGTTGTAACAGTAGCGTAAATATTTAAAAAAAAATGTTTTGACTGTGAAACATCAGTCAGCTAGTGCAATCTAATTGCAGTTGCCTGCCTGCCAGCGTGTGTGCCAGTCCCACTTGCCAACTAGTGCCACCACTCATATTTGTTATAACAGTAGTGTAAATATTTAATAAAAAAAATGTTTTGACTGTGAAACGTCAGTCTGCTATTGTAATCTAATTGAAGTTGCCTGCCTGCCATCGTGTGTTCTAGGCTCACTTGCCAAGTTAGTGGCACCACTCATATTTGTTGTAACAGTATTGTAAATATTTAAAAAAAAACTTTTTTGACTGTGAAACATCAGTCAGCTAGTGCAATCTAATTGCAGTTGCTTGCCTGCCAGCGTGTTTGCCAGGCCCACTTGCCAACTAGTGCCACCACTCATATTTGTAATAACAGTAGTGTAAATATTTAATAAAAAAACTTTTTTGACTGTGAAACATCAGTCTGCTATTGTAATCTAATTGAAGTTGCCTGCCTGCCAGCGTGTGTGCCAGGCCCACTTGCCAAGTTAGTGCCACCACTCATATTTGTAATAACAGTAGTGTAAATATTTAATAAAAAAACTTTTTTGACTGTGAAACATCAGTCTGCTATTGTAATCTAATTGCAGTTGCCTGCCTGCCATCGTGTGTGCCAGGCCCACTTGCCAACTAGTGCCACCAATCATATTTGTTATAACAGTAGTGTAAATATTTTTTAAAAAAAATTTTTTGACTGTGAAACATCAGTCTGCTAGTGTAATCTAATTGAAGTTGCCTGCCTGCCAGCGTGTGTGCCAGGCCCACTTGCCAAGTTAGTGGCACCACTCATATTTGTTGTAACAGTAGCGTAAATATTAAAAAAAACTTTTTTGACTGTGAAACATCAGTCAGCTAGTGTAATCTAATTGCAGTTGCCTGCCTGCCAGCGTATGTGCCAGTCCCACTTGCCAACTAGTGCCACCAATCATATTTGTTATAACAGTAGTGTAAATATTTTTAAAAAAAATTTTTTTGACTGTGAAACATCAGTCTGCTAGTGTAATCTAATTGAAGTTGCCTGCCTGCCAGCGTGTGTGCCAGGCCCACTTGCCAAGTTAGTGGCACCACTCATATTTATTGTAACAATAGTGTAAATATTTAAAAAAATAACTTTTTTGACTGTGAAACATCAGTCAGCTAGTGCAATCTAATTGCAGTTGCCTGCCTGCCAGCGTGTGTGCCAGTCCCACTTGCCAACTAGTGCCACCACTCATATTTGTTATAACAGTAGTGTAAATATTTAATAAAAAAAATTTTTGGACTGTGAAATATCAGTCTGCTATTGTAATCTAATTGAAGTTGCCTGCCTGCCAGCGTGTGTGCCAGGCCCACTTGCCAAGTTAGTGGCACCACTCATATTTGTTGTAACAGTAGTGTAAATATTTAAAAAAAAACTTTTTTGACCGTGAAACATCATTCAGCTAGTGTAATCTAATTGCAGTTGCCTGCCTGCCAGCGTGTGTGCCAGGACCACTTGCACACTAATACCGCCACTTATATTTGTTATAACAGTAGTGTAAATATTTAAAAAAAATAATTTGGACTGTGAAACATCAGTCTGCTATTGTAATCTTATTGCATTTGCCTGCCTGCCAGCGTGTGTGCCAGGCCCACTTGCCAAGTTAGTGGCAGCACTCATATTTGTTGTAACAGTAGTTTAAATATTTAAAAAATAAACATTTTTCACTGTGAAACATCAGTCTGCTTTTTTGTGTCAGGCTCACAGCGTATACTGTGCCCACTTGCCCAGTGCCACCACTCATATCTTGTTTAATAGTAGAGTAAGTGTATATTTAAAAAAAATAAACTTTTTGGATTGTGAAACATCAGTCTGCTTTTTTGTGTCCGGCTCACAGCGTATACTGTGCCCACTTGCCCAGTGCCACCACTTATATCTTGTTTAATATTAGTGTAAGTGTACATTTAAAAAAAAAACTTTTTGGATTGTGAAACATCAGTCTGCTTTTTTGTGTCAGGCTCATAGCGTATACTGTGCCCACTTGCCCAGTGGCACCACTCATATTTTGTTTAATAGTAGTGTAAGTGTACATTTTAAAAAAAATGACAGGCCGAGGCAGGCCACCCCGCAGGTGCCGTCGTGGTCATGGTGCTGTGATTCCCTTTGACCCTACAACTATGCACAGTGTTCAGAGGCCACGTGCCATGAACGTGAAAAGTTCTGTGGAGGACCTAGTTGAATGGCTAACACAGGACACCCAATCTTCTACAGCTTCCGCTCCTAACCTTGACGCACCATCCACCTCCAGCTTAGCTTCGGGCACCTCTCAAGTGACCAGTGCCACTCGCCCGCCTGCCGCCACCACCAACACTAGCACCACAGCCGCTTCACTTGATCTGTCAGAGGATTTATTCACACATCATTTGGAAGAAATGAGTGATGCGCAACCATCATTGACAGAGGATGTAGATAACAGTGATATGTCTCAGTCAGGCAGCATTACAGACATGGACGTACGGTGTGATTATGATGATGATGATGTTGTACCCGCTGCTGCTTCCTTTGTTGATTTGTCAGATACAAGTGAAGCGGTTGATGATGATGCGTCTGTGGATGTCACTTGGGTGCCCGCTAGAAGAGAAGAAGAAGAGGGGGAAAGTTCAGATGGGAAGACAGAGAGGAGGAGACAAGTTGGAAGCAGGGGGAGGTTGTCGCAAGGAGTTAGTGGCACAGTCAGACAGCATGCATCGGCACCCGGGGTCAGCCAGACAGCACGCCAATTAACGCATGCTGTTGCCACCACCAGAATGCCGTCATCGCAGAGCTTAGCAGTGTGGCATTTTTTTTGTGTGTCTGCCTCTGACAACAGCGATGCCATTTGCAACCTGTGCCAAAAGAAACTGAGTCGTGGGAAGTCCAGCACCCACCTAGGTACAACTGCTTTGCGAAGGCACATGGTCTCACATCACAAACGCCGATGGGATGAACACATGAGTAGAAGCAGCACACAAACTCAAAGCCGCCATCCTCCTCCTGGTCCAGCATCTTCAGCCACGTCAACCACTGCTGTCCTCCTTGCCCCCTCTCAACCATCCGCCACTCATTTGCTCTTAAGTAGCAGTTCCTGGTCATCTGCCCAAAGTCAGGTGTCTGTCAAGGACATGTTTGAGTGTAAGAAGCCAATTTCCCAAAGTCACCCCCTTGCCCGGCGTCTGACAGCTGGCTTGTCTGAACTCTTAGCCCGCCAGCTTTTACCATACAAGCTGGTGGAGTCTGAGGCGTTCAAAAAATTTGTATCTATTGGGACACCGCAGTGGAAGGTACCCGGACGAAATTTCTTTTCACAAAAGGCAATCCCCAACCTGTACTCGATTGTGCGAAAGGAAGTAATGGCATGTCTGGCACACAGCGTTGGGGCAAGGGTCCATCTGACCACTGATAGCTGGTCTGCAAAGCATGGTCAGGGCAGGTATATAACCTACACTGCACATTGGGTAAACCTGCTGACGGCTGACAAGCATGGAATGCGTGGCTCTGCAGAGGAGTTGGTGACACCGCCACGACTTGCAGGCAGGCCTGCTGCTACCACCTCTACTCCTCCTACTCCATCCTCTTCCATAACCTCTTCCTTGGCTGAGTCCTCTTCTGCTGCTGCGTCTTGCTCCACATCAACGGCACCCTCCCCAGCTCCCCAGGTACTATTCAACATCCCGTATATGGCAGTGTCACGCCGTCTTGCGGTTGACTTGCCTGTAAGCTGAGAGTCACACCGCACCAGCACTCCTGTCTGCCCTGAACGCACGCGTGGATTAGTGGCTGACTCCGCACCAATTGGAGATTGGCAAAGTTGTTTCTGACAACGGAAGTAATTTGGTGGCGGCATTGAAATTGGGCAAGTTGACACATGTGCCGTGCATGGCACATGTGTGTAATTTGATTGTACAACACTTTGTGCATAAGTACCCAGGCTTACAGGACGTCCTGAAGCAGGCCAGGAAGGTGTGTGGCCATTTCAGGCGTTCCTACATGGCCATGGCGCACTTGTCCGACATCCAGTGGTGAAACAACCTGCCAGTGAGGCGCTTGATTTGCGACAGCCCGACACGTTGGAATTCAACACTCCTAATGTTCGACCGCCTGCTACAACAAGAAAAAGCTGTTAACGAGTATTTGTATGACCGGGGTGCTAGGACAGCCTCTTGGGAGCTGGGGATTTTTTTGCCATGTTACTGGACGCTCATGCGCAATGCCTGTAGGCTCATGCGTCCTTTGAGGAGGTGACAAACCTAGTCAGTCGCACCGAAGGCACCATCAGCGACATCATACCATTTGTTTTCTTCCTGGAGCGTGCCCTGCGAAGAGTGCTGGATCAGGCCGTAGATGAGCGTGAAGGGGAATAGGAAGAGTTGTGGTCTCCATCACCACCAGAAACAGCCTTATCAGCATCGCTTGCTGGACCAACGGCAACGCAGGAAGAGTATTGTGAGGAAGAGGAGTCAGAGGAGGAATGTGGCTTTGAGGAGGAGGAGGAAGACCAAGCACAACAGGCATCCCAGGGTGCTCGTTGTTGCACCTATCTGGTACCCGTGGTGTTGTATGTGGCTGGGGGGAAGAAGATACCTTCAGTGAGATCAGTGAGGACGAGGAACGGGACATGATTAGCTCGGCATCCAACCTTGTGCAAATGGGGTCTTTCAACGCCTGTTGAGGGACCCTCGTATAAAAAAGCTGAAGGAGAACGAACTGTACTGGGTGTCCACGCTACTAGACCCCCGGTATAAGCATAAAGTTACTGAAATGTTACCGAAAGTCGGAAAGGATGGAGCAGTTCAAAAATAAATTAAAAAGTATGCTTTACACAGCGTATAAGGGTGATGTCACAGCACAATGGGAATCTAACAGGGGAAGAGATGAAAGTAATCCTCCTCCTCCCATGACCACGCCGGCAAGGACAGGACGCTTTCCAGGCGTGTTGTTGATGGAGGACATGCAGACCTTTTTAACTCCTATGCAAAGCCACAGCCCTTCGGGATCCAGCCTCAGAGAAAGACTCAAACGACAGGTAGCAGACTACCTCGCATTAACTGCGGATCTCGACACTCTGAGGAGCGATGGACCCCTTGACTACTTGGTGTGCAGACTTGACCTGTGGCCTGAGCTATCCCAATTTGCAATCGAAATTCTGGCCTGCCCCGCTTCAAGTGTCCTGTCAGAAAGGACCTTCAGTGCAGCAGGAGGTATTGTCACTGAGAAGAGAAGTCGCCTAGGTCAAAAAAGTCTTGATTATCTCACCTTTATTAAAATGAATGAGGGATGGATCCCGAAGGGACTGACATTGTGCGATACATTAGAGTAAAAAAGGCCTGATGAGATGAGCTGCCTTGGGCTACAAATGGTACACACGCTGCTGTATTTTATCTTTGAATGCCGAATTACTTACGTGACTTATCCGCCAACAACTAGGGTTCAAGCCGCAATGTTTTAGGGCATTTTCAACATCAATTTTTCTGGCCGCTGCTACAGCAGCGGCTGCAACAATACCTTATTTTTCAGGCATTTGTACATGCCTAATTTTTCTGGCCTCTGGTGCTGCACTGTGGCTACAAAACACAAACCAAAAAAAACGGCACATAACAGTGATTAAACTGTTAAGAATAGTACTACTTAACACACCACTCATATCTGGTGGCACAGTAGATTGCATGCGCAGTGCCCCAAATTTGAAGTAGGAGGACCGACAAAGCATCTTTTTACATCTCCCGGTTCCTTCCTAAAAATTATCTCCGGGTTCCTAAAATCGATGCCATACCTGAGGGTCGTGGACCCTCGTATAAAAAGGCTGAAGGAGAACGACCTGTACTGGGTGTCAAAGCATCTTTTTCCATTTTCCGGTTCCTTCCTAAAAATTGTCTCCGGGTTCCTAAAATCGATGCCATACCTGTACTCTATTGTGCAAAAGGATGGCATATGTGGAGTTTCATGCTGTTGTTTCTGTTGAGGGTCGGGGACCCTCGTATAAAAAGGCTGAAGGAGAATGACCTGTACTGGGTGTCCAAGCACCTTTTTCCATCTCCCGGTTCCTAAAAATTATCTCCGGGTTCCTAAAATCGATGCCATACCTGTACTGGATTGTGCAAAAGGATGGCATATGTGGTGTTTCATGCTGTCGTGCCTGTTGAGGGTCGGGGACCCTCGTATAAAAAGGCTGAAGGAGAACGACCTGTACTGGGTGTCCAAGCACCTTTTTCCATCTCCCGGTTCCTAAAAATTATCTCCGGGTTCCTAATATCAATGCCATACCTGTACTCTATTGTGCAAAAGGATGGCATATGTGGAGTTTCATGCTGTTGTTTCTGTTGAGGGTCGGGGACCCTCGTATAAAAAGGCTGAAGGAGAATGACCTGTACTGGGTGTCCAAGCACCTTTTTCCATCTCCCGGTTCCTAAAAATTATCTCCAGGTTCCTAATATCAATGCCATACCTGTACTCTATTGTGCAAAAGGATGGCATATGTGATGTTTCATGCTGTTTTTCCTGTTGAGGGTCGGGGACACCCGTATAAAAAGACTGAAGGAGAACGACCAGTACTGGGTGTCCAAGCACCTTTTTCCATCTCCCGGTTCCTAAAAATTATCTCCGGGTTCCTAAAATCAATGCCATACCTGTACTGGATTGTGCAAAAGGATGGAATATGTGGTGCTTCATGCTGTTGTTTCTGTTGAGGGTCGGGGACCCTCGTATAAAAAGGCTGAAGGAGAACGACCTGTACTGGGTGTCCAAGAATCTTTTTCCATCTCTCGGTTCCTAAAAATTATCTCCGGGTTCCTAAAATCAATGCCATACCTGTACTTGATTGTGCAAAAGGATGGCATATGTGGTGTTTCATGCTATTGTTTCTATTGAGGGTGGGGGACCCTCATATAAAAAGGCTGAAGGAGAACGACCTGTACTAGGTGTCCAAGCATCTTTTTCCATCTCCCGGTTCCTAAAAATTATCTCTGGGTTCCTAAAATCAATGCCATATCTGTACTCTATTGTGCAAAAGGATGGCATATGTGTTGTTTCATGCTGTTGTTTCTGTTGAGGGTCGGGGACCCTCGTATAAAAAGGCTGAAGGAGAACGACCTGTACTGGGTGTCCAAGAATCTTTTTCCATCTCTCGGTTCCTAAAAATTATCTCCGGGTTCCTAAAATCAATGCCATACCTGTACTTGATTGTGCAAAAGGATGGCATATGTGGTGTTTCATGCTATTGTTTCTATTGAGGGTGGGGGACCCTCATATAAAAAGGCTGAAGGAGAACGACCTGTACTAGGTGTCCAAGCATCTTTTTCCATCTCCCGGTTCCTTCCTAAAAATTATCTCCGGGTTCCTAAAATCGATGCCATACCTGTACTCGATTGTGCAAAAGGATGGCTTATGTGGTATTTCATGCTGTTGTGCCTGTTGAGGGTCGGGGACCCAAGTATAAAAAGGCTGAAGGAGAACGACCTGTACTGGGTGTCCAAGCATCTTTTTCCATCTCCCAGTTCCTAAAAATTATCTCCGGGTTCATAAAATCGATGCCATACCTGTACTCTATTGTGCAAAAGGATGGCATATGTGGTGTTTCATGCTGTTGTTTCTGTTGAGGGTCGGGGACCCTCGTATAAAAAGGCTGAAGGAGAATGACCTGTACTGGGTGTCCAAGCATCTTTTTCCATCTCCCGGTTCCTAAAAATTATCTCCGGGTTCCTAAAATCGATTCCATACCTGTACTATATTGTGCAAAAGGATGACATATGTGGAGTTTCATGCTGTTGTTTCTGTTGAGGGTCGGGGACCCTCGTATAAAAAGGCTGAAGGAGAACGACCTGTACTGGGTGTCCAAGCATCTTTTTCCATCTCCCGGTTCCTAAAAATTATCTCTGGGTTCCTAAAATCGATGCCATACCTGTACTGGATTGTGCAAAAGGATGGCATATGTGGTGTTTCATGCTGTTGTTTCTGTTGAAGGTTGGGGACCCTCGTATAAAAAGGCTGAAGGAGAACGACCTGTACTGGGTGTCCAAGCATCTTTTTCCATCTCCCGGTTCCTAAAAATTATCTCCGGGTTCCTAAAATCGATGCCATACCTATACTCGATTGTGCAAAAGGATGGCAAATGTGGTATTTCATGCTGTTGTGCCTGTTGAGGGTCGGGACCCAAGTATAAAAAGGCTGAAGGAGAACGACCTGTACTGGGTGTCCAATAATCTTTTTCCATCTCCCGGTTCCTAAAAATTATCTCCGGGTTCCTAAAATTTATGCCATACCTGTACTCTATTGTGCAAAAGGATGGCATATGTGGTATTTCATGCTGTTGTGCCTGTTGAGGGTCGGGGACCCAAGTATAAAAAGGCTGAAGGAGAACGACCTGTACTGGGTGTCCAAACATCTTTTTCCATCTCCCGGATTTAGCGGTACTCCACTAGGGGGTCTCCCTTCCTCTGTCCAAACCCAGGGGTGGCCACCAGATAGTGGGACCAGAGATATAGTTGCTGAGACCGGGGTCAAGCCAGCAGGTGTATCTCCCCCAGCTGGGCTGGTCTCCGTGGACTCCCAGTCAGGTAGCGTCCTCTCTGCCCTGCAGCTCTTTCTTGGCAGGTATCGTCCCCTCTGCCTGTCTGCTTCTAGGCAGGAATAAATCCCCCTGCCAGGCTGCTTCTTGGCAGGAATAGCTCCCTATGCCTCCAAATAGTGGGACCAGGGCTATCGTGGCTGAGACCAGGGTCAAGCCAGCGGCTGTATCTCCCCTAGCTGGGCAGGTCTCAGTGGGCTCCCAGGCAGGTAGCGTCCCCTCTGCCTGTCTGCTTCTAGGCAGGAATAGATCCCTCTGCCTCACTGCACACTTCCAGAATCGATCCCTCTGCCTTGCTGCTCCTTTCAGGCAGTCCAGCTCTTTGCATACAGGCCCACAGACTCTGTAACAGAATGCAGGGTCAGAACCTCTGCAACTGGTATACCTGAAAGAATCAGACAGCACAAAAAGGCAATCCCGGACCCCAACCTGTACTCGATTGTGCAAAAGGAAGTAACCTTACCATGGGTCTCAACCAGCATGTTTTATTGTTATACTCTGTCAGGGAAATTATATAACTATCAATCGTATAAATCAAATATATATTGCATCTATTGATCTCTGTAATTCGTATCGATCAAATGTATATTGCATCTTTTGATCTATGTAATTCGTACCTATCAAATGTATATTGCATCTTTTGATCCATGTAATTCGTATCTATCAAATGTATATTGCATCTTTTGATCTCTGTAATTCATATCGATCAAATGTATATTGCATCTTTTGATCTATGTTATTCGTACCTATCAAATGTATATTGCATCTATTGATCTATGTAATCTATAGATCTATCTATCAAATCTATCGATCTTGTGGCCGGACTGTTTTGTGACAGCAACTTGTGTTTCGGCCAAATTTGAAGTAGGAGGACAGACCAAGCATCTTCTTCCATCTCCCTGTTCCGAAAATCAAGGTCATATAGACCTCCCCCGATAGGGGGAGTAACAGGTATTAAACTGCTAAGAATAGTACTACTTAGTGCTTAACACACCACGGGTCCCAGACCGCATGTTTTATTGTTATACTCTGTCAGGTAAATTATATAACTATCAATCGTATCAATCCAATATATATTGCATCTATTGATCTCTGTAATTTGTATCGATCAAATGTATATTGCATCTTTTGATCTATGTTATTCGTACCTATCAAATGTACAGGGAGTGCAGAATTATTAGGCAAGTTGTATTTTTGAGGATTAATTTTATTATTGAACAACAACCATGTTCTCAATGAACCCAAAAAACTCATTAATATCAAAGCTGAATAGTTTTGGAAGTAGTTTTTAGTTTGTTTTTAGTTATAGCTATTTTAGGGGGATATCTGTGTGTGCAGGTGACTATTACTGTGCATAATTATTAGGCAACTTAACAAAAAACAAATATATACCCATTTCAATTATTTATTTTTACCAGTGAAACCAATATAACATCTCAACATTCACAAATATACATTTCTGACATTCAAAAACAAATCAGTGACCAATATAGCCACCTTTCTTTGCAAGGACACTCAAAAGCCTGCCATCCATGGATTCTGTCAGTGTTTTGATCTGTTCACCATCAACATTGCGTGCAGCAGCAACCACAGCCTCCCAGACACTGTTCAGAGAGGTGTACTGTTTTCCCTCCTTGTAAATCTCACATTTGATGATGGACCACAGGTTCTCAATGGGGTTCAGATCAGGTGAACAAGGAGGCCATGTCATTAGATTTTCTTCTTTTATACCCTTTCTTGCCAGCCACGCTGTGGAGTACTTGGACGCGTGTGATGGAGCATTGTCCTGCATGAAAATCATGATTTTCTTGAAGGATGCAGACTTCTTCCTGTACCACTGCTTGAAGAAGGTGTCTTCCAGAAACTGGCAGTAGGACTGGGAGTTGAACTTGACTCCATCCTCAACCCGAAAAGGCCCCACAAGCTCATCTTTGATGATACCAGCCCAAACCAGTACTCCACCTCCACCTTGCTGGCATCTGAGTCGGACTGGAGCTCTCTGCCCTTTACCAATCCAGCCACGGGCCCATCCATCTGGCCCATCAAGTCTCACTCTCATTTCATCAGTCCATAAAACCTTAGAAAAATCAGTCGTGAGATATTTCTTGGCCCAGTCTTGACGTTTCAGCTTGTGTGTCTTGTTCAGTGGTGGTCGTCTTTCAGCCTTTCTTACCTTGGCCATGTCTCTGAGTATTGCACACCTTGTGCTTTTGGGCACTCCAGTGATGTTGCAGCTCTGAAATATGGCCAAACTGGTGGCAAGTGGCATCTTGGCAGCTGCACGCTTGACTTTTCTCAGTTCATGGGCAGTTATTTTGCGCCTTGGTTTTTCCACACGCTTCTTGCGACCCTGTTGACTATTTTGAATGAAACGCTTGATTGTTCGATGATCACGCTTCAGATGCTTTGCAATTTTAAGAGTGCTGCATCCCTCTGCAAGATATCTCACTATTTTTGACTTTTCTGAGCCTGTCAAGTCCTTCTTTTGACCCATTTTGCCAAAGGAAAGGAAGTTGCCTAATAATTATGCACATCTGATATAGGGTGTTGATGTCATTAGACCACACCCCTTCTCATTACAGAGATGCACATCACCTAATATGCTTAATTGGTAGTAGGCTTTCGAGCCTATACAGCTTGGAGTAAGACAACATGCATAAAGAGGATGATGTGGTCAAAATACTCATTTGCCTAATAATTCTGCACTCCCTGTATATTGCATCTTTTGATCTGCCTTGCTGCTCCTTTCAGGCAGGCCAGCTCTTTGCATAGAGGCCCACAGACTCTGTAACAGATCTCTCTTGCAGGGAGAGGTGCCGCCAGAATGCAGGGTCAGAACCTCTGCAACTGGTATACTCGATTGTGCAAAAGGAAGTAACCTTACCATGAGTCCCAGAACGCACGTCTTTGTAATTCTCTGTCTGGGAAATTATATATCTTTCAAATTAGCTATTTATCTATCAAATCTATCTAACTATCAATCGTACCTATCAAATGTATATTGCATCTATTGATCTATGCAATTCGTATCGATCAAATGTATATTGCATCTATTGATCTATGGAATTTGTATCTATCAAATGTATATTGCATCTATTGATCTATGCAATTCGTATCTATCAAATGTATATTGCATGTATTGATCTATGGAATTCATATCTATCAAATGTATATTGCATCTTTTGATCCATGTAATTCGTATCTATCAAATGTATATTGCATCTTTTGATCTATGTAATTTGTATCTATCAAATGTAAATTGCATCTTTTGATCTATGTAATTCGTATCTATCAAATGTATATTGCATCTTTTGATCTATGTAATTGGTATCTATCAAATATATATTGCATCTATTGATCTATGTAATCTATGTATCTATCTATCAAATCTATCGATCTCATGGTTGTGCAAATGGACTGTTTGCGGTTGTTTGCGGTGCGTTAAACGGGGAGTTTGGTCTGTCACTGTGAAGTGGGCGTAACCCTTACACTACCTGATCGATACAACATCATACCTGATGTTCTCAAGCACGTTGTTCCAAACAATTTAGGAATGTTATGTGATTTATGCCCTTTATGGATTAAAACCAGACTCTGCATCAACTATGTAATTTTCCGTGGGAGTTTTGCCATGGATCCCCCTCCGGCATACCACAGTCCAGGTGTTAGTCCCCTTGAAACAACTTTTCCATCACTATAGTCCCTGTGGGTTTTAAAATTTGCCTGCCTATTGAAGTCAATGGCGGTTTGCCCGGTTCGCCCGTTCGCGAACAGTTGCGGAAGTTCGAGTCCGCTGTTCGCAAACAGAAATTTTTAAGTTTGCGACATCACTAGCTCACATTAGGGGGTAGGTAATGTAGATGGCGGTGGTGTAGGGGCTCACATTAGGGTGTAGGTAATGTAGGTGGCGGCGGAGTAAGGGGCTCACATTAGGGGGTAGTTAATGTAGATGGTGGCGGTGTAGGGGCTCACATTAGGGGGTAGGTAATGTAGGTGGCGGTGGAGTAAGGGGCTCACATTAGGGGGTAGTTAATGTAGGTAGCGGGGGGTCCGGGAGCGGCGGTTTAGAGGTTAATAACTTTATTAGGTGCGGCGGGGTCCGGGAGCGGCGGTTTAGAGGTTAATGCATTTATTATTAGGAGAGTGAGGGGGGATAGCGGATAGAGGGGTATACGTGTCGGGCTATGTTTGGGAGGCGTGTTAGACAGTACGGGAGATTTAATAACTTAGTCAGGTTTTTTATGCGCCGGCAATTTCTAAAGTGCCGTAAGTTACTGGCGACTTCAGGAATTTGTACTTACGCAGATTTCTGGACATCGCTAGTTTGTCAGACTTACGGCACTTTAGCATCTGACGGCGCTGTATACGGGATAGCTTGAGTTGCGAGCTGAAGCTACGGGCGGCGCAGGTTTCCACGCTTGTGCCGAAACCTCCGCCGTATATCGGATCGCGCCCCAGGAATAGTAATAAATTGTCTCTTATCTTATGGTTAGTCATAATTATTAGTGTGCCTGATTCTTACCAGCTATCCTGAAAAGTTTAAGTACATAGCATTTGTTTCTATTGTTAAAGAGACAGTCTAGTCAAAATTAAACTTTTATGATTCAGATAGGGCATATAATTTTAAGCAACTTTCCAATTTACATTTATCATAAAATATGCTTTGTTCTGTGGTATTCTTTGTTGAAAGCTAAACCTATGTATGCCCATTTACTAATTTCTAAGCCTTTGAAGGCTGCCTCTTATCTCAGTGCATTTTGACTGTTTTTCAAAGCTAGACAGTGCTAGTTCATGTATGCGATATTACATTATTCTCACTCACAGCTTGGGTAAAATCCAAATCTGTCAAAAGAACTGAAATAAGAGGGCAGTTTGCAGAGGCTTAGATGTACAAAGTAATTACAGGGGTAAAGAGTATATTAATATAACCATGCTGGTTATGCAAAACTGGGGAATGGGTAATAAATGGATTATCATTATTATTATTATTATCGGTTATTTGTAGAGCGCCAACAGATTCCGCAGCGCTATTAACAAAGGCGGAGTACAAAAAAACAATTATAGGGATCAAATGGGTAGAGGGCCCTGTAAAGAGTTGCACTGTTGTAGTCAGCTCTTGAGAAGGTGATCAACAAACAGCTGGACTCTTAAGCTTACATGCTAGGGGGGTTCAGGGGATAGCAATGGAGGAGAGGAACTGGTATAAAGTAAGGTTAGCATAGGTTTTTTATGCATCCTTGAACAGTAGAGTCTTTAGGGAGCACTTGAAGCTTTTAAAACTAGAGGAGAGTCTTGTGGAGTGAGGCAGAGAGTTCCACAAGATGGGAGCCAGTCTGGAGAAGTCCTGTAAATGGGAGTGTGATGAAGTGACAAGAGAGGAGGAGAGTAGGAGGTTGTTAGCAGAGCGAAGGGGACGGGAGGGAGAGTATCTGGAGACAAGGTCTGAGATATAGGGGGGAGCAGTGCAGTTGAGGGCTTTGTATGTCAGAGTGAGAATTTTGTGTTTGATCCTAGAGGCAAGAGGAAGCCAGTGAAGAGATTGGCAGAGAGGTGCAGTGGATGAAGAGCGAATTGTAAGAATCATATCTTTTTAAACAATAACATTCTGGAGTAGACTGTCCCTTTAAGCAAAATTTTGAGTTTCTTTTTTTTTTTTCAAATGTGCCATGTAATAAATTTTGAAGTTTAGATTCTGCTTCATTTTAACTCCTTAATGACCACAGCACTTTTCCATTTTCTGTCCGTTTGGGACCAAGGCTCATTTTACATTTTTGAAGTGTTTGTATTTATCTGTAATTTTCCTCGTACTCATTTACTGTTTTTCTCACCATTAAATGGACTTTCTAAAGATACCATTATTTTCATCATATCTTATAATTTACTATAATTTTTTTTATAAAAAATGGAAAAAAAAACACTTTTTCTAACTTTGACCCCCAAAATCTGTTACACATCTACAACCACCAAAAAACACCCATGCTAAATAGTTTCTAAATTTTGATCTGAGTTTAGAAATACCCAATGTTTACATGTTCTTTGCTTTTTTTGCAAGTTTTAGGGCAATAAATACAAGTAGCACTTTGCTATTTCCAAACCACTTTTTTTCAATATTAGCGCTAGTTACATTGGGACACTGATATCTTTCAGAAACCCCTGAATATCATTTGACATGCATATATTTTTTTAGAATACATCCCAAAGTATTGATCTAGGCATAATTTGGTATATTTTATGCCACCATTTCACCGCCAAATGCGATCAAATAAAAAAAATTGTTCACTTTTTCACAAATTTTTTCTCAAACTTTAGGTTTCTCACTGAAATTATTTATAAACAGCTTGTGCAATTTTGGCATAAATGGTTGTAAATGCTTCTCTGGGATCCCCTTTGTTCAGAAATAGCAGACATATATAGCTTTGGTATTGCTTTATGGTAATTATAAGGCCGCTAAATGCCGCTGCACACCACACGTGTATTATGCCCAGCAGTGAAGGGGTTAATTAGCAAGCTTGTAAGGAGCGTGTAGGGTTAATTTTAGCTTTAGTGTAGTGTAGTAGACACCCCCAAGTATTGATATAGGACAATTTTGGTATATTTCATGCCACCATTTCACCGCCAAATGCGATCAAATAAAAAAAATCTTTACATTTTTCACAATTTTAGGTTTCTCACTGAAATTATTTGCAAACAGCTTGTGCAATTATGGCACAAATGATTGTAAATGCTTCTCTAGGATCCCTTTTGTTCAGAAATAGCAGACATATATGGCTTTTGCGTTGCTTTTTAGAAGGCTGCTAAATGCCGCTGCGCAACACACTTGTATTATGCCCAGCAGTGACAGGGTTAATTAGGTAGCTTGTAGGGAGCTTGAAGGGTTAATTTTAGCTTTAGTGTAGAGATAAGCCTCCCACCTGACACATCCCACCCCTTGATCCCTCCCAAACAACTCTCATCCCTCCCCCACCACACAATTGTTCATATATATTCTGCTGTGTAGAATCCCCCCTTAGCTCCCAACCTCATTGATCCCCCCCAAGAGCTCTCTAACCCTCCTCCCACTAACTTTTTTCCACCATTTTGGGTACTGGCAGCTGTCTGCCAGTACCCACTCTGCATTTAAATGTTGTTGTTTTTAAAATAAACCTCTATTTTGCTGAAGTGTAGCTGCCCCCTCCAAACCCTACTCCCTCCCCCTCCCAGACCCCCATGTGCCAGGCACGTCCTTGGTCGTTAAGTGACCTCCTAATGAGGACGTGCCTGGCACGTCCTTGGTCGTTAAGGGGTTAAAGGGATATGAAACACAAATTTAATTTTAAGAAAGTTTCCAATGTATTTCTATTATCAATTATGCTTAGTTCTCATGTTTTTCAATGTTGAAGAGATACCTAGGTAGGTAGCGTGCACATGCCTGAAGCACTACACGACAGGAAATCTTGCTGCTATCTAGTGCTCTTGCCAGTGTATAACACTTTATTCACTGTATGTGTTCACTGGGACAGAATGGGAGGGGCCAAGTCAAGCCATTGTTAACAAACAGTGGCTTATCATTTTTGACGAGATATTACTGTGATCACATGACCATAGGCCACTTTTTTATGTATCACTGGACTGCCTCACTCCTGGCCACAGAGTCTTATGCCAATATTCATTGTGTCATGCTAGTATCTAGGCTACATTTATTTTTATTTAAATTGAGAGATTAAATTACAATCAACATTACTATAATATACACAATAAACAATAGACACATAATGTGGCAGTAAAACAAATATCAAAAAGTAAAGCAACAAGAAAAGAAAAGGATTTCATACAGCATTGATTTATAACAACTTAATGCATTATTAATACATTCATTATTGTATCTTTTTACATCTCTCATTTTTATAATTCCAAAAAGAATAGAGAGAAAAGAAAGAAGAATAAAATAAAGCAATGAGCTACAATTTAGTCCCTCTCTCCATCTTGTTGGGAAGTGGCCTTTTTCCAGTTGTTTGAAAAAATAAAAAATTCTTAAAGGGGCAAATGAACTCAGTTTGTATGGTCATAGAGAAGGATTTCTTGAAGTCTCCCCATTTATGAAAAAAATAAAAAAAACATTCTTAGACAATTGTTGGATCAAATTGTTCCAGTATAAAAGTTGATCAAAGATGCTTTTCACAAACAATTTAAAGCTAGGACTATTTTTAGACTTCCAAGACTTCCAAGATTTCAAGATTACCTAAAAGGATGGCACTATTAATAAATTGTATGTTTGAAAATGTATCCGTAGTAGAACATAATAAAAATAATGTTATTCAACAAGTTTTACATTCTTTTTAGCAAATTTATTTAATCAATTAGTTATTCTAGTCCAAAATTTCTGAACCTTGGGACATCTCCAGAAACATCTGCTTTAAAAAGCTTCTGGAACAATGGAAAACATTGGTACTTAGGTGTTATATAAGTTCTATTAAGTAAGCTAATGCGTGTGTAAGGTTCTTACCTGCGGTCACCACTGCCGAAGGTAATGTCTTCAGTCTTGGGGGTAGATTTATCAAATGTCAGACGGACATGATCCACTGTAGCGGATCAGGTCTGCCCGACATCGATAAATGCCATCAGCATACGCTCTCTGCATTTATCATTGCACAAGCCTTTCTAGTGAAATGCTTGTGCAATGCCACCCCCTGCACATTTGTGGCCAATCGGCAACTAGCAGGGGGTGTCAATCATCCTGATAGTATCCAATCGGGATGATTGCTGTCCACAACCTCAGAGGTGTCGGATGAGTTAAAGGGACATTATACACTCATTTTTTCTTTGCATAAATGTTTTGTAGATTATCTATTTATATAGCCCATAAAGTTTTGTGTTTTTTTTTAAATGTGTATAGTTTTGCTTATTTTTAAATAACATTGCTCTGCTTTTAGGACTCCTAACCAAGCCCCAATGTTTTATGAGAATACCGTCAGCTACATTCTCCAACTTGCTTCTGTTTGTGTAAAGGATCTTTTCATATGCAAAAGAAGGGGGAGGGGGGTAGTGTCTTATTTCCCACTTGCAATGGGTTTTCCAGCTACCTTTTCAACAGACTAAACTGAGAGCTTCTAAGTAAGTTTTTAAACAGTTTTATACTGGATTTTTATATCAGTATCTGTGCATCTTATTCTTTATAATAGTGTTTATTTCATACAGTTATATGAAAATGAGTGTATACTGTCCCTTTAAGGAGCAGAGGTCTTAAATAAGCTTCATAAATCTACCCTTGGTGTAATTATCTAAACATTTCCATCCTTCAGATCTCACTGATTTTTTATCGTATATTGAAAAGTGACAAGCTTTTTTCATAGTACTCAAAACACTTATTACTCTGAAAAGAAAATACATACAAAAATAACAACTATAAGGTATAGTTCACTGAAAACATTTTGGTTTGTATTAGGCGTAATATTAAAGTTTAAACATTTGCTGAGTTCACCCTGTGTACTTCGTCTTCCATTGCAAACTTTTACATAGCAGAAAGCTCTCCTTATTCCTATGGGAGACAGCTTGCTTGTTGCAGGGACAGCTCATGTTCTTTGATAATTGCACCAAAACTATCTCTGAAAGGCTAATAGATACTATTGAGGGCTACAATGCATTGCAATAAATTGCTAAATTAATGTACCCTCTAAATATTACCTTCAGGAGGATTGGTACAAGAAGGTAAAATGGGAGCACCAGTAGAGATGAACTTGGTTGGAGAAACTTTATGCAGCAGAGTTGATTTTGTAGCTAGTTTGGATACTGTTCACATGCAAAAGGAAGATTTCCACCATCACTCGCTACTGGTGTTTAGTTGAGGTTAAAAGGAAGTTGCTCTGTGCCTTGGTATTAGAGCACAGTTGGGATTCCTTGTCCTGACTGATATATATATACAGGGAGTGCAGAATTATTAGGCAAATGAGTATTTTGACCACATCATCCTCTTTATGCATGTTGTCTTACTCCAAGCTGTATAGGCTCGAAAGCCTACTACCAATTAAGCATATTAGGTGATGTGCATCTCTGTAATGAGAAGGGGTGTGGTCTAATGACATCAACACCCTATATCAGGTGTGCATAATTATTAGGCAACTTCCTTTCCTTTGGCAAAATGGGTCAAAAGAAGGACTTGACAGGCTCAGAAAAGTCAAAAATAGTGAGATATCTTGCAGAGGGATGCAGCACTCTTAAAATTGCAAAGCTTCTGAAGCGTGATCATCGAACAATCAAGCGTTTCATTCAAAATAGTCAACAGGGTCGCAAGAAGCGTGTGGAAAAACCAAGGCGCAAAATAACTGCCCATGAACTGAGAAAAGTCAAGCGTGCAGCTGCCAAGATGCCACTTGCCACCAGTTTGGCCATATTTCAGAGCTGCAACATCACTGGAGTGCCCAAAAGCACAAGGTGTGCAATACTTGGCCAAGGTAAGAAAGGCTGAAAGACGACCACCACTGAACAAGACACACAAGCTGAAACATCAAGACTGGGCCAAGAAATATCTCAAGACTGATTTTTCTAAGGTTTTATGGACTGATGAAATGAGAGTGAGACTTGATGGGCCAGATGGATGGGCCGTGGCTGGATTGGTAAAGGGCAGAGAGCTCCAGTCCGACTCAGACGCCAGCAAGGTGGAGGTGGAGTACTGGTTTGGGCTGGTATCATCAAAGATGAGCTTGTGGGGCCTTTTCGGGTTGAGGATGGAGTCAAGCTCAACTCCCAGTCCTACTGCCAGTTTTGCGAAGACACCTTCTTCAAGCAGTGGTACAGGAAGAAGTCTGCATCCTTCAAGAAAAACATGATTTTCATGCAGGACAATGCTCCATCACACGCGTCCAAGTACTCCACAGCGTGGCTGGCAAGAAAGGGTATAAAAGAAGAAAATCTAATGACATGGCCTCCTTGTTCACCTGATCTGAACCCCATTGAGAACCTGTGGTCCATCATCAAATGTGAGATTTACAAGGAGGGAAAATAGTACACCTCTCTGAACAGTGTCTGGGAGGCTGTGGTTGCTGCTGCACGCAATGTTGATGGTGAACAGATCAAAACACTGACAGAATCCATGGATGGCAGGCTTTTGAGTGTCCTTGCAAAGAAAGGTGGCTATATTGGTCACTGATTTGTTTTTGTTTTGTTTTTGAATGTCAGAAATGTATATTTGTGAATGTTGAGATGTTATATTGGTTTCACTGGTAAAAATAAATAATTGAAATGGGTATATATTTGTTTTTTGTTAAGTTGCCTAATAATTATGCACAGTAATAGTCACCTGCACACACAGATATCCCCCTAAAATAGCTATAACTAAAAACAAACTAAAAACTCCTTCCAAAACTATTCAGCTTTGATATTAATGAGTTTTTTGGGTTCATTGAGAACATGGTTGTTGTTCAATAATAAAATTAATCCTCAAAAATACAACTTGCCTAATAATTCTGCACTCCCTGTATAGTTGGATTGAGGTGAAAAATAGCTTTCTTTGAGGTGGGTGGCTAAAGAGTTGTGCCAGGAAGCCTAGTATTAGCATATACTGTACATACACACAATCACACATAAACACACAATCATACATGCACACACATATACACACACAAACACATATATACACACACAAATACACAAGTATACACATACACACACACCACACATTCACATACACACACACAAACACACATATACACTTATACACATAGATACACACACAAACAGATATATATACACACAAATACACAAGTATACACATACACCACAAATTCACATACACACACACACAAACACACATATACACTTATACACATAGAGACACACACACACACAAACACACATACAAAGAAACACACAGTCAAACTCACATACAAGAATGTATACATATATACACAAATACAAACTCACATACACACACACACAATGATATTCACACACACAAACACACACATATACACTTATACACATACACACACACACACACACATATTTATTGTTCTGTTCCCAGTTTTTGTGTCCACTTTTTTTCTGAGGTTTCACTACAATTCAGTGAGTGAAACAAGTTCTTTCTATGCAGACTTCTATCGTTTCACAATTTGTCTTGAAGTCAGTCTAACAGTTAATGAATTAATCATACCCATCTTGTAAATAATTATGTAAATATTTATACTGTTTTTTTGGCAATAACGTCATCAATATCCTTTCTTGCAAAGACAGGTTCATGCCACATAGTATACTTAGCAAGCTTGATATAGTAAAATCAGAGGAAAGATTGAATGCACATCTGGTGATATGTTAAACAAAAAAAAAAATCCTGCACAAAGATAGACCAGAGGGAATAGTCATCAACATAAAAGAACAAGCACCCACACTATTGATTACATGCTGCTCACAGAACACAAGGCATTTCTGCCAACTTATTTTGTGCTCAGACATGGAGATGCAGACAGCATGTTGTACTTTGCATCATCAGTTTTGATGAATAATGCACTGATAAACACTGCAGCCAATAATCTGTAGAAGCTGAGAAGCCAGATGTCATTTGGACCTCTGATTGCTGCAACCCCAGGTCTCAGTATTAAACTGAAATAGGTCATTTGTATAAGTGACAAATGTTAGCTGGTATGATTTGGTGCTTATACAATTCTCTATGTTTGCAACTGGAATGTGATAAGTTGGTCTTGGACATCACGTGAATGAAATAAAACACTTCAGGCAAATACAGTAGATAAAGAAATAAATACATTTTAATATAGCATAGATTCTCAACTCTTTTAGCATCAACTTTGAAAAACTTATATTACGAAAATATAGCTAAAATATTTCTCAGTAAAAATCACAAAAAAGGTAAAGAAATATGTATCCTAGGTGTTCCTAATATTAAAGGGAATTAAAAATGTTTTGTCATCCATGTAAATGAAAGAGTTTCAAAATATCTATTTTGCATGGAAAGGGTTAAGTAAAGCTGTTTGATATTAAAGTGAAACTAATAGTACACTAAGAGGCCCATTTATCAAGCTCCGAATGGAGCTTGAGGGCCCGTGTTTCTGGCGAGCCTTCAGACTCGCCAGAAACAGCAGTTATGAAGCAGCGGTCTAAAGGAATCTGCAGGGGGCGGCGTTGCTGCTAGTGCAATGCTGAATACGGAGAGCGTATTGATCTCCGACTCAGCGAGGTCTGTCGGACCTGATCTGCACTGTCGGATCAGGTTCAACAGACCTTTAATAATAAGGCCTCTAAGTGTATTTTTGTATAACTGTTATAACTGATAGGGATGGCTCCCAATGAAAAAGTTGGTTTATTCAGCCCAAAAAAAACCAACAAAACAAATGTAAAACATTTTAAAGTATTCACTTTTAGATTGATCAGATATAACATCTGAGTACAGAAAAATAATAAAGAAAGTGCGAGATACAGAAGTGAAATAAATAAACTTCTGGCCGTTAGTCAACCAAATTTTTCTCTCTCTATGTATTCTTAATTTTTTTGAGTTTGGAGTACCTCAAGAAGAGAAGAACCAAAATAGTGCAATGCAGCCAAACACAGGATATGCACAGGCGACAGCAAGGAAGTAAGATAAATACGAGATATATTTTTCGAGGGGTGTTGCCCAGGCCTGGTATTAAAAAAAAAAAAAAAAAAAGTTTTAAATGCTTTCAGATCTTTTGCAAAGCAGGGAATTATTTCCGATGCATAAAAATTAATATTAGTGTTCCTTATTTAAAACAATCATGCTTCTAATGCATTGGAATGCCACAGGGGGGAAAAAGTCTTACATTAGAAATCAACATCTGTTGGACTGGCCACAGGTTCTGTGATTCATATATTCACTAGGGATGGGCAAATGTGCTTAAAGTGTAATTCGTTTGGTAGAATAAATATCCATTTTCGAATGTTTATAATGAAATTGAATATCCACATTCAAAGATTTAAAATGTAACATTCAATTTAACAAATACTTTTTACAAGTTCAATAGTTCATGTGGTAGGGACTTTAGTAAATTGATACATAATAGATACAAATATATCAATTCGATGTTTCTATTTTGAATATTGCATAGTTCGAATATTACATTTAAAAAGAACATTGAACATTAGAAATTCTATAACAAATATAGATTCAAATTTTTCAAATTCGAATATTGCATGATTCGAATATTACATTTAAAGAGAGCATTAGAAATACTATTACAAATATATAGATTTAAATTTTTTTAAATTGAATATTGCATAATTCGAATCGAATTAGAAAAATTTGAATCGCATATTACATTTAAAAAATCATTAGAAATACTATTACATAAAACAAATGTTAGAATGTTGTGCAAATATTCGAAATTTAAAACGAACAAACTAATGTGTTAAAATTTGTTACAATTTTCAAATGTTGCAAAACATTCACTCATACCCCAATATTCACATTCATATATTATTACAGTTTATAATATATTGTTAATTAAATAATTTTTAGGGCTTATTTTCATTCAGAGTAAGAAATAATAGGTAGCTATCTGAAATAAAATAACACCGATTTTAGACACAAGGAAATGGAACAGTTTAACATTATTATTAACACCTTCAAAGATTTTTTTTTCCAAAAGTTCACAAATGTGAATATATAGCAAATTCATTTTACTATACATGTCATACTCCAATTAGTTTTACATTTGTGTTAAAATGCAGCAGCGAATTGCAGTGATTATTTTTGAGCTATTAAAATAAACTAGATTTTGAAAAAGTTATACTAAAATTTTAACAATTAAAAGGACTAATCTTTTCTCAGTGTCCATCTATGATCACCTTAAATACAGGTGTTGCAAACCTTGGCACTGCCAATATGTCTAGTGTCAAAATTAAACTTAAAGGGACACTGAACCCAATTTTTTTCTTTCGTGATTCAGATAGAGCATGACATTTTAAGCAACTTTCTAATTTACTGCTATTATCAAATTTTCTTCATTCTCTTGGTATCTTTATTTGAAATGCAAGAATGTAAGTTTAGATGCCGGCCCATTTTTGGTGAACAACCGGGTTGTTCTTGCTGATTGGTGGATAAATTCATCCACCAATAAAAGAAGTGCTGTCCAGAATTCTATTAATAAAAAATCTTAGATGTCTTCTACTCAAATAAAGATAGCAAGAGAACAAAGAAAGATTGATAATAGAAGTAAATTAAAAAGTTGCTTAAAATTGCATGCTCTATCTGAATCACTAAATAAAAAATTTGGGTTCAGTGTCCTTTTAAATGGACTGAATAGAGCATGACATTTAAAAAAATGTACTTCTGTTATTAATTTGCTTAGTTCTCTTGGTATACTTTATTAAAGTGATTGTAAACTTTAAGTATTTGCTGGTTAGTTTATAAAATTACTATAAAAAACAGGGACACTTTCATTGATTAATTTTTTTAAGTCACTTCATTTCTAAAATATTTAACCATTTAGAGATGGAAAACAAACATTGCACTGTTACTCTGCCCACATATTCTACTTTATTTAGGTGAGCAATGACGAATCTGGCTTTATCCAATCGTTGTGTGCCCCACTTGGCGTCCTGCTCGTGGGGCCTGCAACGATTGGATGAAGCCGGATTCATCATCGCTCAGCTAAATAAAGAAGGAGATGTGGCATGATATTTACCATCTCTAAATGGTAAATATTTTAGAAATGAAGAATCTTTAAAACAAAAAAAAATTAAAAAATTAAAAAAAAAACAATGAAAGTGCACCCGTTTTTTATAGTAATTTGATATAGTAGTCAGCAAATACTGAAAGTTTACATTCAATTTAAAGAGTAATCCTATGTGAGGTCAGGTGTGTGCACACACCTCTAGAAGCAATGTAACATTGTTTATAAAAATGTTATACCTAGATACAAACACTGCTGCTATAGACATGTGTACGCTCCTGAGCTTCTGTCAGCCTACCTAGCTTTACTTTTAACAGAGAATATCAAAAATACAAAGCAAATTTGATTATAGAAGTAAATTTGAAAGTTGTTTAAAATCACAGGCTCTAGCTGAATTATGAATTTACTGTTCCTTTAACTTTCTTTTTCCTTGTGCGACAATGAAAAACTATAACATGAATGGTTCTGTATCAATATAAAATGTGTGCAGCAGACTCAGTGTTCCATGACTTGTCTTTTTACATACTCTCTCCAAGTTCATTATAGGCCAAAGCTGCTTATTCTTTATAAATAAGTTCAGATAGAATTGCATAATGAACAAATGCATAATAAAAAGACAATGGAATAACACTGGATTTAAGTAGTAGATTTGTTTTGACAATTGCAAAGTTTGCTTTCTTGTCCCTGTCACCTTTGTCATGTGACATCTGCTTTACACAGACATATACTTTTATACAGTGAACTCGTGACTCTCATAGACTTATATATGTATATACTCATGCCCATGCCCAGTAGAAGCTGGAGCATCAGAAAGTATGCGCATTAAAAGACTGAACTTCTTTATTACATGCTCTATCTGAATCATGAAATGGTTACTTATAGTTTGTTCATAACATATTTCCATGACTAACATATGACTGTGTAAACACTCACACATATATTAAAAAAAAGTTGCAAATAAGTATTGTACATATATATACTATATGTTAAACTATATTTTTACAGTTGTTACCACAGAAATTAATCATTGTAGAATTAAGAAAGGACTTTAAAAGATATGAAACCTGAAGTGTTTCTTTCATGATTCAGATAGAGCACACAATTTTTAAACAACTTCCTAATTAACGTCTATTATCAAATTTTCTTTGATCTCTTGGTATCTTTTGTTGAAAATCATGGGCATAAGATCAGGAGCGTGCATGTGTCTGGAGCACTAAATGGCAGCAGTTTTGCAAGAATACTATCCATTTACCAGAGCACTAGATGGTAGCACTATTTCCTGCCATTTAGTGCTCCAGACTGCTACCTAGGTATCTCTTCAACAAAGAATACCATGGCAACAAACCAAATTTGCTCATACTTTTTTCAAATTGCAAATTGTCTAAATCCCAATAAAAAAAAAAAATTGGGTTTCATATCCCTTTAACAGATTCACTATCAAGTAACCAAAAAGATATGCTGTGTGAGTCAGTACAAATATTCAAATAAAAAACGTCAAGCCATTTTTAAGTTGTATTACCTGTTAAAGAAAGATAAATAAACAGAAGGTTTCACCAATTTCATGTTTATGGTTACGTATTTCACAACATAAAAACTTAGCTCTAAAGGAGTATTTTGTTCCCTATGAAAATCACATAAAAGTTTGTCATTTTGTGTAAAAAATAACAAATGTGAGAACCACAAAACATCATGTGAAAACGTTATATGAAAGTTTGTAACTTCATGTATATTGCTACAAACCTTTGTGGCCTATTAAAGGGACATGAAACCCCAGTTGTTTTTTATGATTCAGGCAGAGCATACCATTTTAAAAAGCTTCCCAATTTACTTCTGTTATGGGACATTTGATCTACCTTTACATGTGCTGTGTATATGGAAATCTGAGTCTGCCTTTATTGTACACAGAATGCTGAGCTCCTAACCATCTCACAGTTTTCAGGATTTGCACAAGTTGGGAATTTTATCCTGCTGTATCTCCCATTGGTTTTATTCTTCTATTCAGGTCCCATTTTAATTCAAACTACAATTCAGATTGTGCACTCCTGTAAAAAAAACAAAAAAAAAAACATGCATGAGCAGTCAATGAGGGATATTTATCAAGCCGTCAACCGCAAATATGCTGGAATTCCACAGCGTAATTGTGGCGAGCCTGATTCGACATATTTATCAAAGCCTACAGACCGGCAAAAGTTGAAATTTGTGACGTAAGATACGATCCGCCGGTCTCAATCCGACACAGATCGATGCTTACGTCATTACAAATGTTCCGAATACAAATTCGGAACTATCTGACAACGTTTGCAAGTTATCAAACTTCAAACAGGTACGCTCGCCACTATTCCAGCCCAGCGTACCTGGTTTTCAGTCCGCCACCCTTGAGGCCGCGGATGCCAGGCCCGGACTGACCATAGGGCATACCAGGCAAATGCCCGGTGGGCCGCCGGGTTCCTTAGCCCCACCCACAATTACAGCACATACTGAGTGCTCAGTCCCACATTGCTTCCCAGTTCCTGGGCCGCTGCAATGTTGAATTTTTTTTTAAAAAAATGTTTCCTTTTTCCCCCCATTTCTATTGGTTCTACACTCCAGTCACAGGGCTACAGTTATAAGTTTGTGGCGCAAGTGACTGCATGAGGTTGTGTCTCTCTCTGCGTGAGTTTGGTTCGGGTGTGCATAAACCTTTATACTAAACATACAAAATAATATCACAATTGATGAAACAAATAAAAACTATTTCATAGGCTCATAGGCTCCATAAAGAGATCTGTCCTTTTTTAAAAAACACATTAACCATTTCTCTTAACTTCATTACATATTGCTATATCACCCTTTTGAAAAAAAAAAATTGAAAATATTTTTTTTTAAAGAATATATAATCTACATAGTGATCTGCATTGACAGTGGCGTCACTAGGGGGGGCGGGGGGGGGGGCGGGCCGCACCCGGGTGACACCCTCCAGGGGGTGACACCAAAAAAATTTTTTTTTTTTTTTTTTTTTTAATTTTATTGAAATTCAAAGAAATACAATGTTGAGATGCATAGATTTTTTTTTATTAGAGGGGCTGGCATTTGTGAACATTGGTGGGACTGGGGAAGTTGTAGACACACAATTTTTTTGCCCCTTGAGCCAGTGCTGCAATTTCAACAAATAGTTTTCCCGGCTGCTTTTGCTTGTTTGTACTTTGCTTCTCCCCTGCCCAATTTCGCTATGAATGTTGTGGACATGCCGTGGGGCTTGCAAAGTTGCGCTGCTAGCCTAAACCTGACTGCCTATCTGTGCTAACTGCTCAGTGACATGTGGAGCAGTGGAGTCACTCACTGCTGTGCTGTCTCTCTAAACGGGAACTGGCAAATCATGAGGGGATGCCTGGCACCTGACCGCATGACTGTTTGACACTGTCTTTAAAGTGAAGGAGCCACGTATGATGCCCACCAGACCATTACGGTTACGGTACACTAAGTGCACACTGAACAGGTAGGAGGGCGGGCGGGGGTCTGGGGGTGGGCAGAGTGCAGAGGTGATTGGCCATAAGAAGCGGTAGGCACGCGGCCCGGGCTTGGAACAGAGTCAGAGAGCAGAATTTTCATAGTTTGCGCCTAAACCTTTTCTTTAGTGATTTATTTTTAGAGTGCTCTGTTTATCTTTCATTTGATGCTCTGCTGAGCCAGGGAGCAGCTCTAGGCATGCACTTTATAATTAATGCAGTGCAGTTTACATATTTTGTAAGTGTGTGTCTGAGTTTTTGTGTGTGTGTGTCTCAGTGTTTTTGTGTGTGTGTTTTTGTGTGTGTGTCTGAGTGTGTTTCCGAGTGTTTGTGTGTGCATTTGAGTATGTTTTTAAGTGTGTCTGAGTGTTTTCATGTGTGTTTGCCTGTGTTTTTGTGTGTGTCTGCTTTCTGGGGGGGGGGGGGTGACACCATAACTTACCGCACCGGGTGACACCAACCCTAGTGACGCCACTGTGCATTGATATTTACAGAAATGTAACTTTATCTGCATCCATTAGTGCAGGGTATCTCTGTATTAAAGTAAAACTGTTTCTTATGCGTATTGTTTAATATCAAATGTCAATGTAGAACAAGTGAGTATAAAGAAGGTATCTAATCTTTGCAGTACTAAGAGGTGCTGTAATGGTGTAACATATTCCTTTTATCTGATTTAATCAACTAACATAGTGATCTGCATTAATATTAAAAAATGTAACTTTACCTGCATCCATTAGTGCAGGGTGTCTATGTGTTAAAGTAAAACTGTTTCTTATGCGTATTGTTTAATATCAAATGTCAATGTAGAACAAGTGAATATAAAGAAGGTACCTAATCTTTGCAGTACTAAGAGGTGCTGTAACAGTGTAAAATATTCCTTTTAATCCAATTTAATCAACTAACAATATAATAGTTTGTCTTACTGGTATTGTGAGATTGTGATGTCATATTGCTTCAATTATTTCAGATAAGATAAACAGAGAGTGTACATGCATACAATTCTAACGGCTAGATTTAGAGTTTTGTCGGTAACGACCCGCGTAGCTAACGCTGGCTTTTTTCTGGCCGCACCTTTAAAATAACTCTGATATTGAGACTCCACAGAATGGCTGCGTTAGGCTCCAAAAAAGGAGCGTACAGCATATTTAACGCAACTTCAACTCTCGATACCAGAGTTGCTTACGGACGCGGCCAGCCTCAAAAACGTGCTCGTGCACGATTCCCCCATAGAAAACAATGGGGCTGTTTGAGCTGAAAAAAAACCTAACACCTGCAAAAAAGCCGCGTTCAGCTCCTAACGCAGCCCCATTGTTTGCTATGGGGAAACACTTCCTACGTCTGCACCTAACACTCTAACATGTACCCCGAGTCTAAACACCCCTAACCTTACACATTTATTAACCCCTATTCTGCCGCCCCCGCTATCGCTGACCCCTGCATATTATTATTAACCCCTAATCTGCCGCTCCGTAAACCGCCGCTACTTACATTATCCCTATGTACCCCTAATCTGCTGTCCCTAACACCGCCGACCCCTATATTATATTTATTAACCCCTAATCTGCCGCCCACAATGTCGCCTCCACCTGCCTACACTTATTAACCCCTAATCTGCTGACAGGACCGCACCGCTATTATAATAAAGTTATTAACCCCTAATCCGCCTCACTAACCCTATAATAAATAGTATTAACCCCTAATCTGCCCTCCCTAACATCGCCGACACCTAACTTCAAACATAAACCCCTAATCTGCCGACTGGAGCTCACCGCTATTCTAATAAATGTATTAACCCCTAAAGCTAAGTCTAACTCTAACACTAACACCCCCCTAACTTAAATATAATTTAAATCTAACAAAATTAATTAACTCTTATTAAATAAATTATTCCTATTTAAAGCTAAATACTTAACTGTAAAATAAATCCTAATATAGCTACAATATAAATTATAATTATATTATAGCTATTTTAGGATTAATATTTATTTTACAGGTAACTTTGTATTTATTTTAACCAGGTACAATAGCTATGAAATAGTTAAGAACTATTTAATAGCTAAAATAGTTAAAATAATTACAAAATTACCTGTAAAATAAATCCTAACCTAAGTTACAATTAAACCTAACACTACACTATCAATAAATTAATTAAATACAATACCTACAATTACCTACAATTAAACCTAACACTACACTATCAATAAATTAATTAAATACAATACCTACAAATAACTACAATGAAATAAACTAACTATAGTACAAAAAATAAAAAAGAACTAAGTTACAAAAAATAAAAAAATATTTACAAACATAAGAAAAATATTACAACAATTTTAAACTAATTACACCTACTCTAAGCCCCCTAATAAAATAACAAAGCCCCCAAAATAAAAAATGCCCTACCCTATTCTAAATTACAAAAGTTCAAAGCTCTTTTACCTTACCAGCCCTGAACAGGGCCCTTTGCGGGGCATGCCCCAAGAAATTCAGCTCTTTTTCCTGTAAAAAAACATATACAATACCCCCCCCCCAACATTACAACCCACCACCCACATACCCCTAATCTAACCCAAACCCCCCTTAAATAAACCTAACACTAAGCCCCTGAAGATCTTCCTACCTTGTCTTCACCTCACCGGGTATCACACCGATCCGTCCTGGCTCCGATATCTTCATCTAAGCCCAAGCGGGGGCTAGACATCCATCATCCGACGGCTGAAGAAGTCCAGAAGAGGCTCCAAAGTCTTCATCCTATCCGGGAAGAAGAGTAGATCTGGACCGGCAACCATCTTCTTCCAAGCGGCATCTTCTATCTTCATCCGATGAGGACCGGCTCCATCTTGAAGACCTCCACCGTGGACCCATCTTCTTCCGACGACGAATTCCCGACGAATGACGGTTCCGATCAGCCAATATAATGCGAGCTCAATCTGATTGGCTGATTGGATCAGCCAATCGGATTGAACTTGATTCTGATTGGCTGATTCCATCAGCCAATCAGAATTTTCCTACCTTAATTCCGATTGGCTGATAGAATCCTATCAGCCAATCGGAATTTGAGGGACGCCATCTTGGATGACGTCCCTTAAAGGAACCGTCATTCGTCGGGAAGTCGTCGTCGGAAGAAGATGGGTCCGCGGTGGAGGTCTTCAAGATGGAGCCAGTCCTCATCGGATGAAGATAGAAGATGCCGCTTGGAAGAAGATGGTTGCCGGTCCGGATCTACTCTTCTTCCCGGATAGGATGAAGACTTTGGAGCCTCTTCTGGACTTCTTCAGCCGTCGGATGATGGATGTCTAGCCCCCGCTTGGGCTTAGATGAAGATTTCGGAGCCTGGAACGATCGGTCATACCTGGCATGGTGAAGACAAGGTAGGAAGATCTTCAGGGGCTTAGTGTTAGGTTTATTTAAGGGGGGTTTGGGTTAGATTAGGGGTATGTGGGTGGTGGGTTGTAATGTTGGGGGGGGGTATTGTATGGTTTTTTTACAGGCAAAAGAGATGAATTCTTTGGGGCATGCCCCGCAAAGGACCCTGTTCAGGGCTGGTAAGGTAAAAGAGCTTTGAACTTTAGCAATTTAGAATAGGGTAGGGCATTTTTTTATTTTGGGGGTCTTTGTTATTTTATTAGGGGGCTTAGAGTAGGTGTAATTAGTTTAAAATTGTTGTAATATTTTTCTGATGTTTGTAAATATTTTTTTATTTTTTGTAACTTAGTTCTTTTTTATTTTTTGTACTTTAGTTAGTTTATTTCATTGTATTTATTTGTAGATATTGTATTTAATTAATTTATTGATAGTGTAGTGTTAGGTTTAATTGTAGGTAATTGTAGGAATTTTATTTAATTAATTTATTGATAGTGTAGTGTTAGGTTTAATTGTAACTTAGGTTAGGATTTATTTTACAGGTAATTTTGTAATTATTTTAACTATTTTAGCTATTAAATAGTTCTTAACTATTTAATAGCTATTGTACCTGGTTAAAATAATTACAAAGTTACCTGTAAAATAAATATTAATCCTAAAATAGCTATAATATAATTATAATTTATATTGTAACTATATTAGGATTTATTTTACAGGTAAGTATTTAGCTTTAAATAGGAATAATCTATTTAATAAGAGTTAATTTATTTCGTTAGATTTAAATTATATTTAACTTAGGGGGGTGTTAGTGTTAGGGTTAGACTTAGCTTTAGGGGTTAATCCATTTATTAGAATAGCGGCGAGATTCGTTCGGCAGATTAGGGGTTTAATAATTGAAGTTAGGTGTCGCCGATGTTAGGGAGGGCAGATTAGGGGTTAATACTATTTATTATAGGGTTATTGAGGCGGGAGTGAGGCGGATTAGGGGTTAATAACTTTATTATAGTAGCGGTGAGATCCGCTCGGCAGATTAGGGGTTAATAAGTGTAGGCAGGTGGAGGCGACGTTGAGGGGGGCAGGTTAGGGGTTAATAAATATAATATAGGGGTCGGCGGTGTTAGGGGCAGCAGATTAGGGGTACATAGCTATAATGTAGCTGGCGGCGGCATGCACACGGCAGATTAGGGGTTAATAAGTGTAGGTAGCTGGCGGCGACGTTGAGGGGGGCAGGTTAGGGGTTAATAAATATAATATAGGGGTCGGCGGTGTTAGGGGCAGCAGATTAGGGGTACATAAGGATAACGTAGGAGGCGGTCGGCAGATTAGGGGTTAAAAAAATTTAATCGAGTGGCGGCGATGTGGGGAGACCTCGGTTTAGGGGTACATAGGTAGTTTATGGGTGTTAGTGTGCTTTAGAGCACAGTAGTTAAGAGCTTTATGAACCGGCGTTAGCCCAGAAAGCTCTTAACTACTGACTTTTTTCTGCGGCTGGAGTTTTGTCGTTAGATTTCTAATGCTCACTTCAGACACGACTCTAATTACAGGAGTTAGGAAGATCCCATTGAAAAGATAGGATACGCAATTGACGTAAGGGGATCTGCGGTATGGAAAAGTCGCGGCTGAAAAGTGAGCGTTAGACCCTTTCCTGACTGACTCCAAATACCGGCGGTAGCCTAAAACCAGCGTTAGGAGCCTCTAACGTTGGTTTTCACGGCTACCGCCAAACTCCAAATCTAGGCCTAACGGCTAGATTTAGAGTTTTGTCGGTAACGACCCGCGTAGCTAACGCTGGCTTTTTTCTGGCAGCACCTTTAAAATAACTCTGGTATTGAGAGTCCACAGAATGGCTGCGTTAGGCTCCAAAAAAGGAGCGTAGAGCATATTTAACGCAACTTCAACTCTCGATACCAGAGTTGCTTACGGAAGCGGCCAGCTTCAAAAACGTGCTCGTGCACGATTCCCCCATAGGAAACAATGGGGCTGTTTGAGCTGAAAAAAAACCTAACACCTGCAAAAAAGCTGCGTTCAGCTCCTAACGCAGCCCCATTGTTTGCTATGGGGAAACACTTCCTACGTCTGCACCTAACACTCTAACATGTACCCCGAGTCTAAACACCCCTAACCTCACACTTATTAACCCCTAATCTGCCACCCCCGCTATCGCTGACCCCTGCATATTATTTTTAACCCCTAATCTGCCGCTCCGTACACCCCCGCCACCTACATTATCCCTATGTACCCCTAATCTGCTGCCCTAACATCGCCGACCCCTATATTATATTTATTAACCCCTAATCTGCCGCCCCCAACGTCGCCTCCACCTAACTACACTTATTAACCCCTAATCTACCGACCGGACCTGAGCGCTACTATAATAAATGTATTAACCCCTAATCCGCCTCATTCCCGCCTCAATAACCCTATAATAAATAGTATTAACCCCTAATCTGCCCTCCCTAACATTGCCGACACCCAACTTCAAGTATTAACCCCTAATCTGCCGACAGGAGCTCACCGCTATTCTAATAAATGTATTAACCCCTAAAGCTAAGTCTAACCCTAACACTAACACCCCCCTAAGTTAAATATAATTTAAATCTAACGAAATAAATTAACTCTTATTAAATAAATTATTCCTATTTAAAGCTAAATACTTACCTTAAAAATAAATCCTAATATAGCTACAATATAAATTATAATTATATTATAGCTATTTTAGTATTTATATTTATTTTACAGGTAACTTTGTATTTATTTTAACCAGGTACAATAGCTATTAAATAGTTAAGAACTATTTAATAGCTAAAATAGTTAAAATAATTACAAAATTACCTGTAAAATAAATCCTAACCTAAGTTACAATTAAACCTAACACTACACTATCAATAAATTAATTAAATAAAATACCTACAATTATCTACAATTAAACCTAACACTACACTATCAATAAATACATTAAATACAATCCCTACAAATAAATACAATTAAATAAACTAGCTAAAGTACAAAAAATAAAAAAGAACTAAGTTACAAAAAATAAAAAAATATTTACAAACATTAGAAAAAAATTACAACAATTTTAAACTAATTACACCTACTCTAAGCCCCCTAATAAAATAACAAAGACCACCAAAATAAAAAAATGCCCTACCCTATTCTAAATTACAAAAGTTCAAAGCTCTTTTACCTTACCAGCCCTGAACAGGGCCCTTTGCGGGGCATGCCCCAAAGAATTCAGCTCTTTTGCCTGTAAAAAAAACACATACAATACCCCCCCCCCCAACATTACAACCCACCACCCACATACCCCTAATCTAACCCAAACCCCCCTTAAATAAACCTAACACTAAGCCCCCGAAGATCTTCCTACCTTATCTTCACCATACCAGGTTCACTGATCGATCAAGAAGAGCTCCTCCGATGTCGTGATCCAAGCCCAAGCGGGGGGCTGAAGAGGTCCATGATCCGGCTGAAGTCTTCATCCAAGCGGGAGCTGAAGAGGTCCATGATCCGGCTGAAGTCTTCATCCATTTTCCTACCTTAATTCCGATTGGCTGATAGAATCCTATCAGCCAATCGGAATTCGAGGGACGCCATCTTGGATGACGTCCCTTAAAGGAGCCTTCATTCGTCGGTAGTCCGTCGGGCCAGCAGGATGTACCGCGTCGGAGGTCTGCAAGATGGATCCGGAAGAAAGAAGATTGAAGATGCCGTTGATAGAAGACTTCAGCCGGATCATGGACCTCTTCAGCTCCCGCTTGGATGAAGACTTCAGCCGGATCATGGACCTCTTCAGCTCCCGCTTGGATGAAGACTTCAGCCGGATCATGGACCTCTTCAGCCCCCCGCTTGGGCTTGGATCACGACATCGGAGGAGCTCTTCTGGATCGATCGGTGAACCTGTTATGGTGAAGATAAGGTAGGAAGATCTTCAGGGGCTTAGTGTTAGGTTTATTTAAGGGGGGTTTGGGTTAGATTAGGGGTATGTGGGTGGTGGGTTGTAATGTTGGGGGGGGTATTGTATGTGTTTTTTTTACAGGCAAAAGAGCTGAATTCTTTGGGGCATGCCCCGCAAAGGGCCATGTTCAGGGCTGGTAAGGTAAAAGAGCTTTGAACTTTAGTAATTTAGAATAGGGTAGGGCATTTTTTTATTTTGGGGGTCTTTGTTATTTTATTAGGGGGCTTAGAGTAGGTGTAATTAGTTTAAAATTGTTGTAATATATTTCTGATGTTTGTAAATATTTTTTTATTTTTTGTAACTTAGTTCTTTTTTATTTTTTGTACTTTAGTTAGTTTATTTCATTGTAGTTTTTTGTAGGTATTGTATTTAATTTATTTATTGATAGTGTAGTGTTAGATTTAATTGTAACTTGGGTTAGGATTTATTTTACAGGTAATTTTGTAATTATTTTAACTATTTTAGCTATTGTACCTGGTTAGAATAAATACAAAGTTACCTGTAAAATAAATATAAATCCTAAAATAGCTATAATATAAATATAATTTATATTGTAGCTATATTAGGGTTTATTTTACAGGTAAGTATTTAGCTTTAATTAGGATTAATTTATTTAATAAGAGTTAATTAATTTTGTTAGATTTAAATTATATTTAATTTAGGGGGGTGTTAGTGTTAGGGTTCGACAATGCTTTAGGGGTTAATAAATTTATTAGAATAGCGGTGAGCTCCAGTCGGCAGATTAGGGGTTAATGTTTGAAGTTAGGTGTCGGCGATGTTAGGGAGGGCAGATTAGGGGTTAATACTATTTATTATAGGGTTAGTGAGGCGGATTAGGGGTTAATAACTTTATTATAATAGCGGTGCGGTCCGCTCGGCAGATTAGGGGTTAATAAGTGTAGGCAGGTGGAGGCGACATTGTGGGGGGCAGATTTGGGGTTAATAAATATAATATAGGGGTCGGCGGTGTTAAGGGCAGCAGATTAGGGGTACATAAGGATAACGTAAGTAGCAGCGTTTTGCGGTCGGCAGATTAGGGGTTAAGTATTGTAGGTCGCTGGCGGTGACGTTGTGGGGGGTAGGTTAGGGGTTAATAAATATAATACAGGGGTCGGCGGTGTTAGGGGCAGCAGATTAGGGGTACATAAGTATAACGTAGGTGGCGGTCGGCAGATTAGGGGTTAAAAAAATTTAATCGAGTGGCGGCGATGTGGGGGGACCTCGGTTTAGGGGTACATAGGTAGTTTATGGGTGTTAGTGTACTTTAGAGCACAGTAGTTAAGAGCTTTATGAACCGGCGTTAGCCCAGAAAGCTCTTAACTACTGACTTTTTTCTGCGGCTAACGCTCACTTCAGACACGACTCTAAATACCGGAGTTAGGAAGATCCCATTGAAAAGATAGGATACGCAATTGACGTAAGGGGATCTGCGGTATGGAAAAGTCGCGGCTGAAAAGTGAGCGTTAGACCCTTTCCTGACTGACTCCAAATACCGGCGGTAGCCTAAAACCAGCGTTAGGAGCCTCTAACGCTGGTTTTCACGGCTACCACCAAACTCCAAATCTAGGCCAAAGTGAATAAACAATAGTAGTTTGAAAATTATATACAAGTGAAAGTTTATAATGTGAAATAAATTTATGTTAATATAAAGTGAGAACAATGTGATATGTAATGCTATGTATCAAAAAAATAAACATAATGTAATGTAAGAGTATTTCTCTAAAAAAAATAATAGTGGGTACTAATTATGAATGGTGTTAATCTAGCGAATTGTCGCTTAACAATATTTAATATACAGAAGTGTTAGTGAACATGTATTAATCTACACCTTCTATGTATTCTTTATGAATGTGTTTATAGTAAAATATCCAAATACCACTCTTCAAAAATCTAAATACTTGGAATATAATAACATAGTTATATGAAAAAAATCGTGAATGTGACAAAAATATAAATAAACATCCTATGAAGAATATGACAAAACCTATGTATGTACCTATAGGATAATCTGATTAAAACAAAATACTCCCATGATGGCATATATATGGTGAATAAATTAATCAAACCCGATCTCAACTAATTTGATATACTTTTAGATTTCAAAAAATTGCACCTACATTTAAAGGAACATTACAGGGAAATAAAAAAATATAATAAACAATAAAAAAACAGAAAAGAGTATTCTAAATGTTGTTAGGGAATTGCCAGATTTAAAAAGCTGCCATATCTAAATTTTCATTCAACCCCCCTGGGAATAGACTTCCAAATTTAAAAATCCAGTAAGTCTCCCTTTGGCGGAGTCTGGTGTATCTCTTTGTACCTGTTATTGGAGGAATGCTTTCTAAAGGAGTTATCTGAAAATTACAGTTGCCCTGATATTGACATAAACGGTGATGTCTGGACACACTATGTTTATTGCTATTCTTAGTAATGTTTCTAAAATGTTCACCCCACCTTCTCCTCAGTTTCCTAATCGTGCGCCCTAAATACTGAACCCCATTTTGGTCAAAAGATCCGTCGTATCCTTAATATATGAAGATAATACACTAACATATTTTTGGAGAAAGAAGTCAATATATGCTGATAATTTATCTGATATGCTATTAATTCTAGATATAATGGGCCTACCGGGGGGGGGGGGGGTGTTCTATTTTTATGCACTTTGGCAAATGATAGTAAAATGTAATATTCGGTTTAAAGGGAGTTAGTGATTGCTTTTCTTTAGAAGATAAAATACCTTCCTTGTATCCATCATTGATTAATCTCATCAGTCTTTTCATATAGGTATCCATAGGATCAGAAGGAAGGGCTCTATAGTAATCAGTGTCGAGGAGAATCTTATCTGCTTCCTGAATATATTCAATATAATCTTGTATCACGATACCTCCTCCTTTGTCCGCCTGGCGGATCACTATGGAATCATCCAATAATAGATTCTGATTCTTAAGAGCTACTCTTTCATGGGGCCACATATTGTGCTTACCACGAAAATGTTTTGGAATATGTGAAATGTCTTCCATTACAAGGTTTTGAAACAAATCAAAAAAATAACCCTCTTCTCTAGGAGGCATGAATTGAGAGGGTGGACTAAGGTGCGAATGAAGATATCCCTCATATAACCCTTCGACAATATTATCTATATCAGTATAATAGACCATAATTGTGTATAACGCACTGGGGATATGGTGTGTGTGTGACAGAGGGAACTACTATATAATATTATATATCTGTATATAATGTACTGGGGATATAGGGTGTGTGTGTCAGAGGGAACTACTATATAATATTATATATTTGTGTATAATGTACTGGGGATATGGTGTGAGTGTGTGACAGAGGGAACTACTATATAATATTATATATTTGTGTATAATGTACTGGGGATATGGTGTGTGTGTGTGACAGAGGGAACTACTATATAATATTATATATTTGTGTATAATGTACTGGGGATATGGTGTGAGTGTGTGACAGAGGGAACTACTATATAATATTATATATTTGTGTATAATGTACTGGGGATATGGTGTGAGTGTGTGACAGAGGGAACTACTATATAATATTATATATTTGTGTATAATGTACTGGGGATATGGTGTGAGTGTGTGACAGAGGGAACTACTATATAATATTATATATTTGTGTATAATGTACTGGGGATATAGTGTGTGTGTCAGAGGGAACTACTATATAATATTATATATCTGTATATAATGTACTGGGGATATAGGGTGTGTGTGTGTCAGAGGGAACTACTATATAATATTATATATTTGTGTATAATGTACTGGGGATATGGTGTGTGTGTGTGTCAGAGGGAACTACTATATAATATTATATATTTGTGTATAATGTACTGGGGATATGGTGTGAGTGTGTGACAGAGGGAACTACTATATAATATTATATATTTGTGTATAATGTACTGGGGATATGGTGTGAGTGTGTGACAGAGGGAACTTCTATATAATATTATATATTTGTGTATAATGCACTGGGGATATGGTGTGTGTGTGTGACAGAGGGAACTACTATATAATATTATATATTTGTGTATAATGTACTGGGGATATGGTGTGAGTGTGTGACAGAGGGAACTACTATATAATATTATATATTTGTGTATAATGTACTGGGGATATGGTGTGAGTGTGTGACAGAGGGAACTACTATATAATATTATATATCTGTATATAATGTACTGGGGATATAGTGTGTGTGTCAGAGGGAACTACTATATAATATTATATATCTGTATATAATGTACTGGGGATATAGGGTGTTTGTGTCAGAGGGAACTACTATATAATATTATATATTTGTGTATAATGTACTGGGGATATGGTGTGTGTGTGTGTCAGAGGGAACTACTATATAATATTATATATTTGTGTATAATGTACTGGGGATATGGTGTGAGTGTGTGACAGAGGGAACTACTATATAATATTATATATTTGTGTATAATGTACTGGGGATATGGTGTGAGTGTGTGACAGAGGGAACTACTATATAATATTATATATTTGTGTATAATGTACTGGGGATATGGTGTGAGTGTGTGACAGAGGGAACTACTATATAATATTATATATTTGTGTATAATGTACTGGGGATATAGTGTGTGTGTCAGAGGGAACTACTATATAATATTATATATCTGTATATAATGTACTGGGGATATGATGTGTGTGTCTCAGAGGGAACCTCTCCATAATATTATATATTTGTGTGAGGCAAAGGGGACCTCTCTATAACATTACATATATCTGTAATATAAAGTAGTGGGGCCCTGTTTGCTAGGTGTAAGGTAGAGGGAACCTCTTTACTCCTCTTTTCAGTTTGAGAGATAGCTATCAAAAAGACTTCACATTATGAGTACCAAAAATAATCTAGTTACAAGCATGTTTCAAGTGACCTATGGGTCCTCTGTTTAGTTATATTTGATGTGACTTTTTATCTCATACATTTGTATTTTATGTGTTTTTGTAGAACAAAAGTACCCAGTGTAACCGCTTCAGACATATATATATATATATATATATATATATATATATATATATATATAGTATGAATGCATGTGACTGTGTGTTGTGTGCATATCTGGGTGTATGTGTTGTGTGCATGCATATGAGTGTGGGTGTATGTATGTTGTGCATGCATATGAGTGTGGGTGTATGCGTGGTTTGCATGCATATGAGTATGTGTGGTGTGCATGCATATGAGTGTGTGTATATTGTGCGTGCATGAGTGTGTGGTGTGTCTGTATGTGTGGTGTGCATGCGTATGATCGTAGGTATCAGTGGTGTGCATGTATAATGTCCGTGCATATAATTGTGTATATGTGTGGTGTATGGTGTGCATGCATATTGTGTGCATGTGTGTTGTGTGCGTGCATATGAGTGTGTGTATGTGTGGTGTGGGTGCATATGAATGTGTGTGGTGTGCGTGCATATGAGTGTATGTATGTGTGGTGTACATGCTTATGAGCATATGTATATGTGTAATCTGCACGCATATGCATGTTTATATGTGTAATGTGCATGCATATGCATGTTTATATGTGTAAAGTGTATGCATATGCGTGTTTATATGTGCGTGTGAGTGCATATTGGTGTGTGGGCGGTTAAATAAAACATGGGGAAGGAGTGGGCTGCTTTACCTTAAAATGCCCGGGCCTATTTTTGGTCCCAGTCCGGCCCTGGCAGATGCCATATGAATCAATGGGAGTCTGAAAGCAGCAAAAGCTTATGTTCGCTGCTGCCCGATATCCCATTGATTTATATGGTAGAAAACAAATTATGTTCACACCTAACACCCTAACATAAGCCCCGAGTCTAAACACCCTTAATCTGCCGCCCCCGACATTGCCGCAACCTAAATAATGTTATTAACCCCTATCCCGCCACTCCCCGACAACGCCGCAACTAAATAAATGTTTTAACCCCTATCCCGCCGCTCCCGGACCCCGCCGCAACTTTAATAAAGTTATTAACCCCTATCCCGCTGCTCCCGGACCCTGTCGTAACTAAATAAATGCATTACCCCCTAAACCCCTGGCCTCCCACATCACTACCACTTACTAAACCTATTAACCCCTAAACCGCCAGCCCACATCACCATAAACTAAATTAAGCTATTAACCCCTAAATCTAACAACCTGCTAACTTTACATTAAAACTACAACATCCCTATCTTATAATAAATTAAAACACGTTTAGAATTAAAATAAACTATATTAAACTATTAATTAACCTCCCCTAACTATTATACTAAAATTACATTAAATTATATTAAACTATTAATTAACCTACCCTAACTATTATACTAAAATTACATTAAACTACAAATTAAATTAACTATATTACATATTTAAAAACCTAACCCTACTCAAGTTACTTAAATCTACAATAAAGAATTACTAAGTTACAAAAAATAACAACTAAGTTACACAAAATAAAAAACACTAAGTTACACAAAATAAAAAATAAATTATCAAATATTTAAACTAATTACACCTAATCTAATAGCCCTATCAAAATAAAAGAGCCCCCAAAATAAAAAAACCTAGCCTACAATAAACTACCAATGGCCCTTAAAAGGGCCTTTTGCGGGGAATTGCCCCAGAGAAATCAGCTCTTTTACCTGTAAAATAAAATAAAAACACCCCCCAACAGTAAAACCCACCACCCACACAACCAAACCCCTCAAATTAAAGGGCATTTGTATGGACATTGCCCTTAAAAGGGCATTTAGCTATTTTTCCGCCCAAAGACCCTAACCTAACATTAAAACCCACCCAATAAACCCTTAAAAAAACCTAACACTGATCCCCGAAGATCCACTTACAGTTTTTGAAGACCGGACATCCATCCTCATCCAAGCGGCAGAAGTCCTCAGCGAAGCCGACAGAAGTCTTCATCCAAGCGGGCCAAAGTCTTCATCCAACCGGGCAGAAGTCTTCATCCAGACGGCATCTTCTATCTTCATCCATCCGGCGCGGGGCGGCTCCATCTTCAAGACATACGGCGCGGATGAAGAATGAAGTTTCCTTTAAATGACGTCATCCAAGATGGCATCTCTTACATTCTGATTGGCTGATAGAATTCTATCAGCCAATAGTAATTAAGGTTGAAAAAATCCTATTGGCTGATCCAATCAACCAATAGGATTGAGCTTGCATTTTCCACCTTAATTCCTATTGGCTGATAGAATTCTATCAGCCAATCGGAATGTAAGGGACGCCATCTTGGATGACGTCATTTAAAGGAAACTTCATTCTTCAGCGGCGATCGTAAGAAGAGGATGCTTGCGTGCCGGATGTCTTGAAGATGGAGCCACTCCACGCCGGATGGATGAAGATAGAAGATGCCATCTAGATGAAGACTTCTGCCCGGTTGGATGAAGACTTCGGCCCGCTTGGATGAAGACGTCTGTCGGCTTCGCTGAGGACTTCTGCCGCTTTGATGAGGATGGATGTCGGGTCTTCGAAGACTGTAAGTGGATCTTCGGGGGTTAGTGTTAAGTTTTATTAAGGGTTTATTGGGTGGATTTTAATTTTAGGTTAGGGACTTTGGGTGGAAAAAGGGCTACATGCCCTTTTAAGGGCAATGCCCATACAAATGCCCTTTTCAGGGCAATGGGGAGCTTAGGTTTTTTAGATAGGTTTTTATTTGGGGGGTTTGGTTGTGTGGGTGGTGGGTTTTACTGTTGTGGGGGTGTTTGTATTTTATTTTACAGGTAAAAGAGCTGATTTCTTTGGGGCAATGCCCCGCAAAAGGCCCTTTTAAGGGTCATTGGTAGTTTATTGTAGGCTAGGGTTTTTTTATTTTGGGGGGGCTTTTTAATTTAGATAGGGCTATTAGATTAGGTGTAATTAGTTTAAATATTTGATTTTTGATTTAAATAACTTGAGTAGGGTTAGGTTTTTAAATATGTAATATAGTTAATTTAATTGGTAGTTTAATGTAATTTTAGTATAATAGTTAGGGTAGGTTAATTAATAGTTTAATATAGTTTAATGTAATTTTAGTATAATAATTAGAGTAGGTTAATTAATAGTTTAATATAGTTTATTTTAATTCTAAAGGTAAGTTTAAATTTATTATAAGATAGGGATAAGTTAATATTTAATGTAAAGTTAGCGGGTTGTTAGGTTTAGGGGTTAATAGCTTAATTTAGTTTATGGCGATGTGGGGGGCTGGCGGTTTAGGGGTTAATAGGTTTAGTAAGTGGTAGTGATGTGGGAGGCCAGGGGTTTAGGAGTTAATACATTTATTTAGTTGCGGTGGGCTCCTGGAGTGGAGGGATAGGGGTTAATACATTTAGTTAGCTGCGGTGGGCTCCGGGAGCGGAGGGATAGGTGTTAATACATTTAGTTAGTTGCGGTGGGCTCCGGGAGCGGAGGGATAAGGGTTAATAACTTTATTAGAGTTGCGGTGGGCTCTGGGAGCAGCGGAATGGGGGTTGATAACTTTATTTAGTTGTGGTGGGGTCCGGGAGCGGCGGGATAGGGGTTAAACATTTTAATATAGTGGCAGTGTTTAGTGACAGGGTATAAATAAAGTTGGGAAAAAGCCGAATAGCAGCGAGATCGATGACTGTTAGTTAACAACAGTCCGCTGCTCATCGCCCCATACTTGGGTCGCTGCTTTTTGACAGCTTTTTTTATAAATATGGAGAGCGTATTCAGGTCCACGGCCGCGATGTTAGGCGATGTTAGGCGAGCGTATTGGTGTCGTCGAATGCAGCATAGTTGACGGCTTGATAAATATCCCTCTATCTCTTTGCCATACCACCCAAATATCTCCCATGTGACTACCTGACTCCTCCCCTAGGCTCCTGGCCTGTATACTGCTAAGACTCCCCCCTCCTGATATAGAGCAGAGAATATTGGATCTGAAGAGAAAGTTGTGACATTCTCCTGCTGGATCAAGGCTTGCAACATACCTGTCATTTATGTGGTACAGAATATATTTGTGTAAAATGCATGAATACATTTTTTTAGCATAGGCCCATACTATCACAATCACAAATCACAAAACTATGTTAACTACAACAGGTGAATCGTGCCTTTTAGGCAGTGCTATATTATTGCTATATATTTATAACATACATTTATATTTTGTTTAACTTAGAAATGAGCATTAAAGGGATAGTAAACGCTTGTGAAAATGTAACATAAAATGCATAATAAAATAATTTATAATAGCCTTTCATCATTTATTTTGCTCCCTTTCCCTGTATTTTAAGTTTGAAAATTGTAGATTTTCTAGTCCTGAAAACTGAAAGAGCACATGGCAGGCTTGACCAGCCTACCCCTGTCTCATATCTGTCCCTAATTTGCAGTTTGTTGTCTTATTTCTGATGAGATCAAACAATGGATATTTTGTCAACATAATGACAGTGACAAGTCCTGCCACCTCCAAACTTATGTCCAAATTGGCTCTTCCAAATAAATAAAGAGGTGAGTGGAGTTTTTCCATTGAAAAGCAAATGAAGCAAACAAGGGATTATTCTGTTCTAATAATGTTCAAACTCTGCTGGCATGTTATCCTATCAGAAGATTGCATACAAATTTAATTAAAATGTGTTTACTGCCCCTTTAAACAACCTATATGATAAGACTTTTGGAGTTTAATAAGCATATATAAAGACATTGTACCAGTAGCCCTGTCCCTTTATAGGGTCACATAACTCCTCATTGACTTACTATGTACAGATGGAATTAGATTATTATGTGTAGCTGGTATGGTTGATGAATTTTGTGTTTGTATCAATACTGTTTTTAGATATTCAAAAATTAATTTTATTCTTTTGCCCTTTGGATTTCTTATTATATGTCCTTGCCCTTTCATGGATTTCACAATATATTGTTTTCAGCTTCTACATTTAAATGCTTGTATTTACGCAACCATCCTGAGTAGTCCCTCATGTGAGGTCTAATTTGAAAACTGAGAATTTGAGTGTTTAAATTACATTGTGCACACAGAGAAGAACACTTAGTGATTCTGAAAATGGTAGGAGCATCGCCGATCTCATGCTATGCCCCCTGCTTAGAAATCAGTACAGAGTGAAATTAGTGTGACATACCTTAACCCCTTCAGATCCTAGGAGTCTTTTTTCTCCTGGTTTCCCTCACATGTAGATCATGATAAGGATTGTAAACAGACAAACAAAAAGGCTTGAAGCACTGTGAAAACTAAAAGAACACATATTAGCTATATCAATGTTATTATTAAATTGTTTGCAATGTTGTTATTGCAGTTACTCTGAGAATTATTAAGTTATATAGTTTTATTTCTCGATTTTACTGTAAAACATAATAATTATTGTTAATGAATCCCTAAAAAGCTAAATCTAATTAAAACTATTAACTTTTCAAATCATGACTTAATGGACCTCGCTTTGTGCACAGTCATGCTGGAACATACTTAACCTTCCCTAAACTGTTACCATAAAGTTAGAAGTACCTTAACTGAAACTAACGGACCTAGCCCAAGCCCTGAAAAAAGCCCCAGTCTATTATCCCTCCCCCACCAAACTTTACAGTAGGCACTATGTATTCTGGTAGGCAGTGTTCTCAACTACATTAAGATTCTTTCTGACTGCCCTATATGTGATTCATCACTTGAGAACACACTTGCTCCAGAGATCCAGTGGCAGAGTGTTTTACACCACTCCAGCCAATGCTTGGGATTGCACATGTTGATGTGATGGTGAGGCATCAGATGATAGGTGCTTTTTACAGACCATGAACTTTAGCACTCACCAGTTTGCATGGTTTACCACTTTATGGCTGGGCTGTTGTTGCTCCTAGACTTCACAAAAATAGCACTTACATTTGACTGGGACAGAGTTAGAAGGGCAGAAATGTCATGAATTGACTTGTGGCAAAGGTGGCCTCTTATGACAATGACAAGTAACTGAGCTCTTCAGTATGACTCATATTATTGTGAATGTTTTTTTTCTATGGAGATTTCATGGTCATATACTAGATTTAATGCACCTATCAGCAATGGGTGTTGCTGAAATGCCTGAAGTTAGTAATTATTAGGAGTGACAGCATACTTTTGGCCATAAAAGTACAAAGCTCAAACTTTCCACTAGTCACAAGTAAAAAAGTATAGCAGATGAGTATAAAAATGGGTAACTTTTTCTATCTTTAACATTGAGGGGATTAGTAACTTCTTCCATCTGGGTTCTGAGACCCTTCCACAACAGTAGCAGTTACAGTTAACCTGGACAGATGTGGTAGGGTAGGAAACTGACTTGTTGCATCCTATGAAACCAGATGTGGACTCTTTGCCCAATGTGCTTAGAGGGATATGGCTGCATCTTACTGACGAGGCCCAAAGAAGGCCCAAACAATCGTCTGGGGTTGTCATGTTCCTTGTTCAGAGGAGACTTGCCTGTTATTTCTGGGCTGGACTGACCTTACTAAGAAAGTGTTTCTGTATTATGACCCTGGGGAAGTCTCTCTAAATGTGATGGGGGGAACCAGACATGGACTCCTTGCCCAATGTGCTTAAAAGGATTTGGCTGCACCTCACTGATGAGGCCCAAAGAAGGCTGAAAGGATTGTTTGGGGTTGTCATGTTCCTTGTTCAAAGAAGAATTGCCTGGTATTTCAGGGCTGGATTGGCCTTACTAGGCGGGATCAGAATGATATACTTCAGGAAAGTTTTTATCTTTGAAAAGCACAATTGGGCTAAAAGAGGCTGCTCCTAGGTGGGAACTCTCCATAGAACAAGCTACTGAGCTGTTGTTTGTTCCTGCTAAAGTGCTTCTCTTTCTGTATGCATTTGTATTATGACCCTGGGGAAGTCTCTCTAAGGGTGATGTGGGAAACTAGACTAAACTGGACTCCTTGCCCAATGTGATTAGAAGGATATGGCTACACCTCACTGACGAGGCCCAAAGAAGGCCCAACCGATCATCTGGGGTTGTCATGTTCCTTATTCAGAGGAGAAATGTCTGGTATTTCAGGGCTGCACTGACCTTTCTTGGCGGGATCAGACTGATATACTTCAGGAAAGTCTTTCTCTGTGAAATGCACACTGGTCTAAAAGAGGCTGCTCCTGGGTGGTAACTCCCCATTGAAAAAGCTACTGAGCTGTTTGTTCCTGGTAGAGCACCTCTCTTTCTGTATGCATTTATCCTGTGACAGTGCCTCATTTAAAGTCATTGAGCTCTTCGGTATGACCCCTTATGCTGACAATGTTTGTCATAAAGATTTTAAGGCTACATACTGGATTTTGTGCACTAGTTAGCCATGGGTGTGGCTGAAACTTAATGATTAGTAAAGGTGTCAACATACTTTTGGCTATATAGTATATTTCTTAGGCCTTTTGTGAAGAAATGTACCCATCAATTTGGTGGGCGGTGCAAAATAGTACCCAAAACAACATGTCCCAAACACACCATACTAGGTAAATAACGACAAATACACTTAAATTTGATTGAAAGGCCTGGCAACAGCGATTTATAAAACATCTAAATGTAAACATAGAAACTATAGAAACAATATAGCATATAAATAGCCTTTAAATATCTACACATAACCAGCTAAGAGCTCATTCCCCATGGTTACAAGCCAACCTTTGGAGGGGTATCCTACAACCAACCCCAGGAAAATAACAATCCAGCACTGCTCCATGGAACCTCATCCCCATAGAAACTATTACAAACTTTTGTAATGCTTAGGGAAGTTGTTCACGTTACCCAACCAACTGGCCATGTAGAGCAAAATAGCAAGTGAGTAACACTTCAACCTAGTCCTGCCAATTCCTGAACTGTAACAGATACTCAGGAAAACATACTTGTAGTTCCACCTTGTTCAAATGAACACAATCATTGAAGTAAAATTAATCTTCCAGATTTGGGTGATGAATCACAACATGTCTTATAGTATTAATTAAAGAACTATCAACTTATTATCATTAATACATCTGCTAACCAGCCAACTATGATCCCAAACTGCATACCAGACTAATTTGGAACCACACCAGGCCAAATAAGCACAAGAGAGGGAACAAATGAAATGGTCCAAATCCTTATCAGGTCTTTCTAAGATTGTCCCAACCATTACCTCCAGCATGCACCACCAGGACCTCCTGGGACAGAGATTGCTTGGAGTAGCTCCTAACAGCAGAAGCTCTGCAAGGCAAATAAATATAGGAATGCCGAACAGTCCAGATCCAAACCTGACTTAAGAAATAGAAGCAAAAAGAAAGTTAAACCTCAAAAAAAATCATTGTACAGCTTACAAGGACAAACGTAAATAACTCTCTGGCACCCAATTAGGTCTAACTAATTTAGAGATCTTAAAAGTCCCAAAGAAAGCCAAACAAAAAGCAACTTTTAACTAAATCACATTGTACCGTAAAACACCTGTGGTAATACTCTCTACAACCTCCCTAAAAAAATTTAAATAAAATACGGAACAATTGATCCCTCATGCAACATTCTTTTTCAGACTCTATAAAATTTACCTGACACAAAATGAAACACCACCACTATAAGGAAATGCGAAAAAAAAATGATTTAATGATTTTATAATGAAATCAACTCTTCTAAGTTGGCAGGCCACTTGGCAACACACTACTGATCCTGAAAAAAGACCCAAAATCCCACACTGCCTGCAGCATCAATAAATAAAACCAACTATTAGTTTGAGACTCTAGGTGACTGAAACAAAGTTAAACTGTTAATATCCTTCAGAAAAATTCACCCACACTTTGAAATCAACATCCATTTCCTTGTTCAGTCAGAAATTATAAGACAACCAACCTCAAAACTTTTGAACCCGCAGAATAATCCAACAAACAAAATTTTAAATGTTGTCTTAGAGGATTGTCAAAAGAAGATAACCCCTATTTATTATTATTTTTATTATTATTCTTTATTTATGAAGCACCAACATATACCGCAGCACTGTCCATGGGTACAATACATGTAAATAAAACAATGAACTCAAACATATAAAAGACAAGACAAAATTTTACAAATACATACAGGAGGAATTGAGGGCACTATTCCCATGGGAACTTACAATCTAGAAGGGTAGAAGGTTGAGAAACAGGAGGTGAGGACTGCAAGATTGAGAAAGGTGTTAATGCAGAGTAAGGTGAGGGAAATGTTTGGTAATTTAAATTAATTTATTAATGAGTTGGGTGGTAGGCTTCTCTGAATAAAATGTCTTCAGGGAGCATTTAAAGGAAGAAAAAGTAGGGCAAAGACTGACAGCACGAGGGAGAGTGTTTTCAGAGGGTAGGTGCTGCACGACAGAAGTTCTGCTGTCTAGCATGGGAAGAGGTGATAGTTGAAGATGCAAGGCACAGGTTATTGTTGAATCTTAGTGGCCGGGCTGGAGTATACTTGTTGATTAGAGAGGATAGGTAGTGGGGAGCGGCGTTGGTGAGAGCTTTGTATGTAAGGGTGAGGATTTTGAATTTAATTCTGCTGTGAATGGGGAGCCAATGAAGGGACTCTCAGAGAGGTGCAGCAGGTACAGAGTGACAGGTGGATTAGCCTGGCAGAGGCATTTAGGATGGATTGAAGGGGGGGGGAGAGGCAGGAAAGAGGAAGGCCAGTAAATCAGTTATTTAAGTAGTCAAGTCGGGAAATAACAAGGGAGTGGATTATTTGCTTTGTGGTGTTCAGCGCTCAGAAAAGGGTAAATCTTGGAAATATTGCGTAGGTGGTTGCGGCAGGATGAAGAAAGCGATTGGATTTGGGGGATGAAGGATAGATTTGAGTCAAGTGTAACTCCGAGGCTGCGAACTTGGGGAGGATGGTGATGCCATTGACATTTGACAGGGATAGAAAAGTCAGAAGTTGGCGTAGAGCTTGAGGGGGGGATTAGAAGGAGCCCAGTCTTGGACATGTTAATCGTTAGGTGGTGAGAGGCCATCCAGGAAGAAATACCAGATAAGCAGTCACTGACATGAGAAAGGACAGTGGGAGAGAGACCAGGGGTGGAGAGGTAGATCTGGGTATCACCCAACTAAACAAATGTCTTTTAAATTACTTAAAGGGACATTCTTCAGATAGAGAATACAATTTTTAAAAAGCTTAAAGTTTACTTCTATTATCAGATTTGCTTCATTCTCACGTTATTCTTTGTTGAAGAGATACCTAGGTGTGTCGCATGCCCATGCCTGAACCCCACATGACAGGAAATAGTGCTGCCATCTAGTGCTTTTGCTAATGTATAACATTGTTGCAAAATTGCTGCCATATAGTGCTGCAGACACTTGCACACTCCTGAGAATACATCCCTGTTGTTCAACAAAGGATAAAAAGAAAATGAAGAAAATTTGATAATAGATGTGAATTGGAAAGTTGTTTAAAATTATATTTTCTATCTGAATCTTGAAAGAATTTTTTTTTGTTTTTTTTGTCCCTTTAACTAGAAGCCTATATTCTATAGCCCCACATTCATCCATGACAACCCAACAACTCAACACTTTAGATGGAACTTCATGCTTCTTATGAGCTATAGGAAACAAAAAATAGATTAGAATATTTTTAATCAGATTCAGCCAGATCCACAAACAAGAAAATCATCTAAATGAGGGACAACAGAAGAAAACCCCAAACCACCCAGTCCACAAATAATTTAAAAAAACACAACACTTTGGCAAAGATCACCATAATGCTTCTCTTCAAAATTACACCCACATTCACAATCCATACATTGAGAGGCAGAAGGAGACCTCCTTAAAACCATTCTGTCACCATGCCTTCTTTCCCTGTCCCAGGGTCCTACTGAATTTGTCTCTACAAAATACCCAAAAAGAACACCTGGTGTAAAGAAACAAATAGGAAAATTGCAGATCTCAGAGTAGACATTCTTCATGTAATCCATCCTCTCCCTCCTGTATCTTTCCCTTTTCAGTTCCCAAGCTCCCAAACCCCACCAGCACAACCCCAGGCTGAGAAAGTGCAATTATCTCATCTTCAGATGAAAACACTAACCACAGCCATCCTAGCAATCTGTCAGCCACCAGCTACCTCATCTCTCACCTCTGCAGCATACCTTTTATATATTGTTTCAATTTTTTAAAAAGTAAGGCTGAGATTGAGCCCCCGTGTGTACATGTAAAATATTTTCTGTTTAATCTTTAATTATACTACATCTGGTTGTCAAATGGAATTACTTTAAGGTAACCAACAATGCCAGATGGCAAATATGTGTTAGAAGGCAAACTATGCATTAGGCTTATACTGACCACAGATAAGACCAGACATATTTGTTTATTCAATAGATGGTTTAATTTAGGGCAGCTTCTTTTCAGTGCAGAGTCGCACAGACCCACCCAGTTTTAATATTTATGCCTTTACCGCAACAAGAATAGTGAGATGCCACCCATATGATTATATAAAAGTCCTTAATGAAGATTTATTGTGTAGGGATCTATTTATATGTAGCGATTTAACAGTAATGGGACAACCATGTTCTGGTGTGTTCAGGACTTACATATATAATGCTTAAAGGGATCAAGTTGTAAGATCAACTAAAAAGTTAGTCCAGACACATTGTTATATCACACTCCATTGACGAAGTAGCACTGAATATTGTGGAATAAACATAATAAAAAATTACTTTTATTAAAGGGACATAATACTCATATGCTAAATCACTTGAAACTGATGCAGTATAACTGTAAAAATCTGACAGGAAAATATCACCTGAGCATCTCTATGTAAAAAAGGAAGATATTTTACCTCACAATGTCCTCAGCTCAGCAGAGTAAGTTCTGTGTAAAAAGTTATACTCAGCTGCTCCCAGCTGCAGGTAAAAATAAAAAAAAAATGAAGAAATGAACAGCAGCCAATCAGCATCAGCAGTGCTGAGGTCATGAACTCTTACTGTGATCTCATGAGATTTGACTTAACTCTCATGAGATTTCATAGTAAGCTTCCTTTACCTGATTGGTGAAATAATATGATAGTTCATGAGGCTCATCCTTTCAGCTGTCCCAGGACAGACATAATAAAATGCTGCTTAGAAATCCTTTACAATGGGAGGTGGCTACTGAGGAACTTTTGAGGTAAAATATCTTTCTTTTTTACATAGAGATGTTTAGGAGATATTTTCTAGTCAGCTTTTTACAGCTATGCTGCAGCACTTTAAAGTGTTTAAACATTTGGGTATTATGGCCCTTTAACATTAATAAAAACAAAAGTTTAGTTGACAATGAATGTATCCACTGTAGTTTAATAGGCAGGGCTACCATCTTAAATTAGAAACACTTAAACTGGTGCTGAGATGTTAGTAGCGTAACTACTCAACAGAGGGCCCTGGTGCAAAAGTTTTTTGGTGCCCCCAAAGGTAACTCAGTAGTAAGTAATAGTAATAATATCCATGATACTCTGTAAAATGATTTTTAGGATAAATAAATAAATAGATAATTAGATAGATAGATAGCTGGACCTGCAACCTGCCTGCATTAGGATCGTTCACTTTCTGCACACACCTATGTATACACTGGCTGCTATGGGCCCCTCTAGGGCACTTGGGCCCTTGTACCGCTGCACCAATGGTAGTTCCGCCCCTGGTAAGGTTGGATTATCTTACCCTGGGATTCCAGGTATTAGTAACTTTTAGCTTACTATATATTGTTAAAATAAATATATTTTCTTCCTACATATTTTCTTTGAATGAATTCTTGAACTCAACTGCTTAATTATACTATAAAGTAGAAATTAATCTACAAATGCAGGAGTTATTTTTTATGGGGAATTCTGAATATTTTATGTATTTTTTAGTAACTATACACCTATATATATATATATATATATATATATATATATATATATATATAATTATTATTATTATTATTTTAAGTGTTTTGTTACAGTTTTTTATTACTTGAGCAAATGACCTAGAACTGTCATATATTTGCTTTCAAAATAGATTTTTAAAGGCTCATATTTTAAACTTTTATAACTCAGCAGGGTTGGTTAGATAAATTTTATTCCTGTCATTTAATAAATAGAATACAATAAAGGTACAGTACGTTTTAAGCAGAAAACTGGACCATACTAGATGTAAAATATATACAGATGCTCCAAAAATATATAAATAATATAAGTTTAAACAACTTTTAAATGTACTTCTAGTTTCAAATTTGCTTTGTTCTCTTGGTATCCTTTGTTAAAAAGTAATTATAGGTAGGCTCATATGGGATCAGGAGCTTGCATATATCTTAAAGGGACACTGTACCCAAAAATTTTCTTTCGTGATTCAGATTGAGCATGACATTTTAAGCAACTTTCTAATTTACTCCTATTATCAAATTTTATTCTTTCTCTTGGTATCTTTATTTGAAATGCAAGAATGTAAGTTTTGATGCCGGCCCATTTTTGGTGAACAACCTGGGTTGTCCTTGCTGATTGGTGGATAAATTCATCAACCAATAAAAAAGTTCTATCCAGAGTACTGAAACCAAAAAAAGCTTAGATGCCTTCTTTTTCAAATAATGATAGCAAGAGAACAAAGAAAAATTGATAATAGGAGTAAATTAGAAAGTTGCTTAAAATTGCATGCTCTTTCTGAATTACAAAATAATTTTTTTGGGTACAGTGTCCCTTTAAGTACTCTTTGGCAGCAGTATTTTGCAACCTTGTGTGTAGCAGTATTAAATTACTGCTGCTATAGGATATAGACATGAGTTCCGTTGAGCCTACTTAGACTTACTTTTGAACAAATAATACCAATAGAACAAAGCAAATTTGAGAATGGAAGTCAATTTGAAAGTAGTTTAAATTGTATATTCTATCTAAATTCTATCTATTTTGACGTTACTGTTACTTTAATCCTTGTTCAGTCAGGGTCCATCTTCAGGTTATATGTGGTCCCAGCAACAAAAGTTCCTCACAGTCCTCTTTCTCACTCTGGGCTTCTCTTATTTTATACAATATTTTTCAAAAGTTAACCAATCAACAGAATGTGAGGGCTCAGTAAGAAAGAGGACTATGAGGTACTCATATTGATGTAACTTAAATAGGATAAAGATACACCACAATGGAGCTACAATAATAAATTAGAAACTTTTTTTTAATTTTAGGTGGCACAATGTCTTTAGCGATTTCTATGTTTTAGAAGGTGCTATGTTTTTAGGATGTGCTATGTTTTTTGTGGCTTCCTGTAAGTGCTGGAGATTAACTTTAGGTTGCACTGATGGGGTAAATCTGGTGGGTCAATGTCAGCAATGTGTGGTATTTAAGGGATTAATAACATTGGGGTATGGTAATTTAGGGGTTAATAGCAGTTGGAGACCTGTGGTATGAGAAACTGTGATGAGGAGACCCTGCAGTAAAGAAGTAACTTGTGATGGGACCCAGCAGTTCAGTGGTTAATAGCTGTAGTGGATCTGGTAGTTTAGAGATTATTAATGGTAGGGGCACAGTGGTATAGGAGTATGTTAAAAGGGGTCTAACAATTTAGGGATTATTAGCAATATGATGATTTCTAGAATAGGGTCAATTAGTGTAATAATTTCCATGTGATATGTCCTCATTGGGTTTTAGTCTGTTTTGTGTCTGGCCTGCTGCTATTACAGACAGAAAGAAAAACAGGGTTCTAAGAGTATAGTCACAGGTCTCAAGAAATGGTGGCAAGACTATGCTGCCTCAAAATGTATTTTGTGCTTCTATAATGAGAAAAATCAGAATTATTTGAAACAGGATTTCTACTATTAGCTTATTGTGTTGTAAATAATATGACAGGATTGTGATGTTACCTTTAATCATCATGTATTTCTAGCATTAAACCCCAATTTTATATTCATTTTTATATTTATTTAACAAACAAATCAAATGTTAAATCATTTTACATTGCTTGATATAGCAGGACTTAATACAAAATGTCACAAAGTTCTGTTGAATAATTCTCTAAAGTTTGTCCTATAATAGTGTTTTTCCTTGGCAGAGTTTTTCTGAGTGGGGGTTTAATTTGAGCTATAATGTCCTCCTAGAGGTAGTGAAAGCTATTAATTTTGCAGACAATGTCTACTCCAGACATATGTCAAGCTCTATCAATCATTTTGTTTTGTTGTCATTAGTGTGAATTGTGAATGTTACTGTGTAGGTGGGGAACACAGAAAGATTTTGAAGATTAGTAGAGGTGTATCAACAGTAGGCAAAACCATTATGGTCTAAACAAAATCTATTATTCTTGTATGTATGTGTAATACTTAACCTAAGTTGAAATAAGCCCTCAAAATAAATAGCTTTGAGTTAGGAAAAAAATTAAAGAAAACTTTTTAAAAAGTTCAGGAGGAAAGTCTATTTTAGCAGCAGCAATGAACATGAATAAAATGCTTTAACTGAAGATAGAAAGTGGCAGACTTTATAGGAAATGCAAATGATGATCTCATTTAAAATGCGGTAGATTATGGGCGAGATTACAAGTGGAGCTCTAAATATAACTCTCATGAAAGCAATATTTGCACTCCACTGTGTAATACCAGCACATGCTAATGTGCGCTGGTATTACAAGTTGTCAGCAATGTGAATGCCTCGTTCAGAAATGACATCAGAACCTAAGCGCAGAGAAGGGCGTAAGTAGCGCAGCGATGGCAGCAAATTTAAATGTATATGATTATATACATATATATTAAAGGGATAGTAAAGTCCAAATTAATCTTTCATGATTCAGATAGGGCTTGTAATTTTAAACAACTTTTTAATTTACTTTTATCATCAAATTTGCCTTGTTCTTTTGTTATTCTTAGTTGAAAGCTCATATGCTAATTTCTAAGCTCTTGAAGGCTGCCTCTGCATTTGACAGTTTTTCACAGCTAGAGGGCGTTAGTTCATGTGTTTCATAAAGATAACACTGTCCCCATGCACGTGAAGTTATTTAATTCAGCACTAATTGCCTGAAATGCAAGTCTGTCAAAAGATCTGAGATAAGGAGGCATTAAGCAGAAGCTTAGATACAAGGTAATTACAGAGGTAAAACGTATATATTACACAACAGTGTTGGTTTTCCAAAACTGGAGTATGTTAAATAAAGGGATTATCTATCTTTTTAAACAAAAACATTTTTGGTATATACACATATTAACACATAAATATATATGTATATAAGCATATACATATATTTACAGGGAACACACAGTTCCCATAGACCGCAATGTAAAGGCAAATTTTAGTGCCGTTTTTTTTCTAACACCCCACTCCCGTCACCTTTAGACCCAAAATACTGCCTAGTGCAGTTATTTTATTAAAAAATAAAGATGCTGCTATCTTTATTTTTTAATAAAATACACTACACTGTATTTTGGAGGCATTTGGGGCATGGTAGATATCTATGGTAGATATGGTAAAAGCTAAAACATTCTTCGGATATAAATATTTCACTAAATCCAAAAAAGATTGAACTCACTGGGTTTGAAGCAAACAGTAATTTACTCGTGTGACGTTTCAGGGTATTCACTCATTCCACAGACATCTAAGGAAGGGGTGAATACCCCGAAACGTCATGCGAGTAATACTGTATACTATTTGCTTTAAACCCAGTGAGTGCAATCTTTTTTGGACTTTATATTGCAACTTTCTGCGCCCTGGTACCTGTTGACTGGTTAGGTGACAGTGCTTTCTCCTTGAATTTTATATATCAGTTGTACTCCAGAAAATATATAAAAGCTTGAAATACTTTGAAAAACACACCTAGAGGGTAGAAAACATTAGCTGTTAATTTGGATCACCATGATAACAGTAAATTATGTCAAGTGTTTATATTCTTTCATGAACGCAACTGTCTATTTTTTTTTTAATGCTTTTTGTTTTTTTCTTCCTCATAAAGGTTTGTAGTTTTGTTTATTACTCCCACCGACAAATAATGGAAGTTCATTGTGTTTATGCATTATCAGTCAGTGAGTGGCAGACCTGTTACTGGTGAAAAGGACATAATATGTAAGAGCTTTCTATTATTGCACAATTATTTGCATATAACTATGGCCTCGATCACAATCATTCCTATATCTGCTCCTGACAATGAGGTTTTAGTTTCAGATTATATGAGAGCATGCTTTGTTTTAGTGACCACAATCCAGAATGGAATTGGCTACTAAAACTCCACAGCCGCGAACGGGTTTTCACTCAAAAAGGCTTCTTTAGACCAAAATTGGGAAACCAACAAAAACTGACATATACAATGGCTGTTTCACACCTCTTAAAGGGATAGTAAAGTTTAAATTAAACCTAAATGGATTGGATAGAGAATGACATTTTAAACAACTTTCCAATTTACGTCTGTTATTACTTTTGCTTAGTTCTCTTGATATCCTTTATTAAAGAGAAATCCTAGGTGAGTTCAGGAGCACACACATGTCTATAGCCATCTGGCAGCAGTGTTTGCAACATTGTTTATAGCAATATTATACATAGATACAAACACTGCTGCCATAGACTGCTAAAGACACGTGAACGCTACTGAGCTCCAATGAGCCTATCTTAACAAAGGATATCAATAAAAGAAAGCAAATTTGATCATAGAAGTACATTGGAAAATCACATGCTCTGTCTGAATCATGATAATGTAATTTTGACTTTACTATCCCTTTAAGTTTTCATTACAGTTGTTAACCTCAACAACAAAATAGACTAAATCAGAAAATAATAATCTCTCATCACACCAGCAATTTGCACTACCTCAACCCCACACAAACAAACACCCAAAACCTGAAGTTTCTGTCCTCATTTCATTCTCTCACCTCACTACTGACCTCCCTCCCGCCTATTCCTACTCCTAGCCTCACAAATATTGTTGATCTCTCCCTCAGTAATGGTATATTTCCCTTATCCCTTAAACATGCACTAGTTATTCTCTTTTAAGGTTCTCTTCCTACCTCTCTAACCATATCTTTAAAGGGACACTGTACCCAAATTTTTTCTTTTGTGATTCAGATAGAACATGCAGTTTTAAGCAATTTTCTAATTTACTCCTATTATCAAATGTTCTTTATTCTCTTGGTATCTTTATTTGAAATGCAAGAATGTAAGTTTAGATGCCGGCCCATTTTTGGTGAACAACCTAGGTTGTCCTTGCTGATTGGTGGATAAATGCATCCATCAATCAAAACCTGCTGTCCAGAGTTCTGAACCTAGAAAAAAGCTTAGATGCCTTCTTTTTCATATAAAGATAGCAAGAGAACGAAGAAAAATTGATAATAGGAGTAAATTAGAAAGTTGCTTAAAATTGCATGCTCTATCTGAATCACAAAAGAAAAAAATTGGGTACAGTGTCCCTTTAAGGTGTACTCCTCTGGCACATCCTTTGCTGCTTTACCATATTTTATTTTGCTGTGCCACAAGGCTCCATTCCTGGTCTCCTCTTTTTAATGTACAAATCATCCTTATTATCCTTAAGCCCTTAAGGACCAAGGACGTACAGGGTAGGTCCTACAAAAACTGTCACTTATTGACCAAGGACATACCCTGTACATCCTCAGGGTTTTCAAGCGCTGGAAGCAATCGTGATCGCTTCCAGCTGCTTTCAGGTTATTGCAGTGATGCCTCAATATTGAGAAAATGTTTGGAAAGGGATCGGGGAGGGGGCTAGGATATTGAGGGGGTAGCTACACTACAGAAAATGGGGCACATATTTTAGTAAACTGGGTACTGGCAGATAGCTGCCAGTACCTAAGATGGTAGCCTATAGGTCGAGGGGGGAAGGCTGAGAGAGTTTCTGGGGGGGGGTCAGGGAGGTTGGGGGGTAATGGGGGATCCTACACTTATAATATATATATATATATATATACTGTATATATATATAAAATCTTGAAGAAAAAAAGCACCTTTAATTTTAAACTGGCAGAATTTCTGCCAGTACTTAAGATGGCGGTGACAATTGTGAAGTGGGGGAGGGAAGAGAGCTGTTTGAGGGGGGTCAGGGAGGGATCAAAGGTTGGTTTGTGTCAGTTGGGAGGGTGATCTCTACACTAAAGCTAAAATTAACCCTACAAGCTACTTAATTAACCCCTTAACTGTCGGGCATAATACAAGTGTGGTGCACAGCGGCATTTAGCGGCCTTCTAATTACCAAAATGTAATGCCAAAAGTTTGTGAAAAATTTACAATTTTTTTTTATTTGATTGCATTTGGCTTTGAAATGGTGGCATGAAATATACCAAAATGGGCCTAGATCAATACTTTGGGTTGTCTACTAAAAAAATATATATACATGTGAAGGGTTATTCAGGGATTCCTGACAGATATCAGTGTTTCAATGTAACTATCGCTAATTTAAAAAAAAAAATGGTTTGGAAATAGCAAAGTGCTACTTGTACTTATTGCCCTATAACTTGCAAAAAAGCAAAGAACATGTAAACATTGGATATTTCTAAACTCAGGACAAAATTTTGAAACTTTTTAGCATGGGTGTTATTTGGTTGGTTGTAGATGTATAACAGATTTTGGGGGTCAAAATTAGAAAAAAGTGTGTTTTTTTTCAATGTTTTCATCATATTTTATAAAAAATTTTATAGTCAATTATAAGAAATTATGGAAATAATGGTATCTTTAGAAAGTACATTTAATGCCATGTAAACGGTATATAATATGTATGGGTTCAGTAAATGAGTAAGAGGAAAATTACAGCTAAACACAAACACAGCAGAAATGTAAAAATAGCCCTGGTCCCAAACGGTAAGAAAATGGAAAGTGTTGTGGTCACTAAGGGGTTAATAAAGTCATACAGGTTACAGTATAGTTTGTATGCTGTTGAAACCCCATTCTACCTTTCTGCACCAAACCTATTCCCTTCCTTGCTAACTCACATCATTAACTTATTTCAAATATTTAAATCTGCATGTCCTCTCAGTACCTTAAGCTAAATCTCTCTTAAATGGAGCTACTCATTTTCATCCTTCTTCCAAGACCCCTACCCTTCCAACTCTCTCTTACTGTTGATAAAAACATAATCACCCAACCACTCATAACTCTTGCCTTGGAGTCACTCAGATCTCTCATATGCTCTCTACATAAAGTCCTTGGCCAATTGCTACCATTTCCATCTCAAAAACCTCTTCAAGACATGTCTCACACAAGACACAACTAAGATTTGAATCCATATAATCAGATCTGTAGTTCTAACATTAAAGCACTAAAAAAAGAGAAAACCCCATAATGCTAAGGACTTTTCTCTTTTTTTGTCATTTTCTAGAATGACAAGACTGCACTCTCAATATTTAAGCAAAAGGACCAGATAAATAACAAATTTGTACACAAGCACAGACTAATTATAAGAAGTAGAAATATTAAATGTTTTCATTGAGCCCTTTTGGTGCTATACCGTGACTAATGCTGGAGTGATATACTCAATTCCTGTTTCTTTTAGGATTATATAATCTGATAATGTTCAATTCTTGAGGTTGTTACATAGTTTTGTTTGATCAGTTCAGTTATGAATGATGTTATGTGGTGTTTGGGCAATTTGGAATGAGGTTTAAATAAACTATTTTTAATTTTAAGGATCAGAGTGCAGCCTTGTCATTCTTTAGCCCTTAGGGATAATGCTAGGGGTTTTTCTCTTTTTTCTAGTACTTTTAGACTTTAATCCCCTATCTCATCATTTCACAAACTACTAACTCTCTGACCTCTCTAGCTGCCATCTAACCTCATTTAAATCTATAATAAATGCCTCTGCCAGGCTGAACTTCCTTGCATGTCACTCTTTATCTTCTGCACCGCTCTTTAAATACCTTCTCTGGCTTCCTCAGGCCTCCACAAGAAAACACAAATAATCACCATATACTCTTCCACCCATCTCCTTTGCTCTGCCCATGGCCACCTTCTCTCCTCATTTTTTGCTACCTCATCATATTCCTGCCTACAAGACTTCTCCACATTGGCCACTAATCTTTTTGGAAACTCTCTGTGTTGTTCCACAAGTCTCTCCCCTGGTTTTCAAAGTTTCAAGTGTACCTTAAATACTCTACTGTTCAGTGATGCATATAATCTATGATAACCTATCTTACTTAGTTTATCTCCTTCTTTTGTAAATCCCCTGCACTCCTTTAGCTTGTAAGTTTATGAACTCAGCCATCCTGTAGATCAACTCAATTACAGTTGGCCACTCTTGGTAGGGCCCTCTACCCACCCATCTGGTCCATAATTTGCCTCTTAAAAGCTACCTATATATATTATACCTATGTTTACAGCTTTACGGAATCTGTTGACACAAATAAATAATAATAATAATAATAATAATAATAATAATTAGTGTTGGAGCATTTTATTATTACACTGGTGTCTGTGTTTAACTATGAGCAGAACTCCTGCAAAAGGGTTAAACACATAGCTAAAGTTGGCACTTAAAAGTGCATGCTCTATTTGAACCATGAATGCTTAATTTTAATGTTCATGTCCCTTTAAAATAACTTAGGGCACAATTACAAGTGGAGCATTATTTAACGCTCCGCTCAAGCATTAACTGCGCTAAAAGTACGCTTTTTGCGGGCGTCGGATTGTGCTTGTGTTACAAGTTGAAAGTAAACTGTTTTTGCTTGTGTGCTTACCCTGTGTGTGTAAAAAGCCAAACTTAAAATATCGTACGATAACATAATTTATGTAAGAACTTACCTGATAAATTAATTTCTTTCATATTGGTAAGAGTCCATGAGCTAGTGACATATGGGATATACAATCCTACCAGGAGGGGCAAAGTTTCCCAAACCTCAAAATGCCTATAAATACACCCCTCACCACACCCACAATTCAGTTTAACGAATAGCCAAGCAGTGGGGTGATAAAGAAAGGAGTAGAAAGCATCAACAAAAGAAATTTGGAAATAATTGTGCTTTATACAAAAAATCATAACCACCATTAAACGGGTGGGGCTCATGGACTCTTGCCTATATGAAAGAAATTAATTTATCAGATAAGTTCTTACATAAATTATGTTTTCTTTCATGTAATTGGCAAGAGTCCATGAGCTAGTGACATATAGGATATCAATACCCAAGATGTGGATCTCCACTCAAGAGTCACTAGAGAGGGAGGGAATAAAATAAAAACAGCCATAACCTGCTGAAAAAAAATTAATCCACAACCCAAAAATATAAGTTTATTTCATTTGAAAGAAAAAGACTTAAATCAAAAGCAGAAGAATCAAACTGAAAAAGCTGCCTGAAGAACTTTTCTACCAAAAACTGCTTCAGAAGAAGCGAATACATCAAAACAGTAGAATTTAATAAATGAATGCAAAGAAGACCAAGTTGCCGCTTTGCAAATCTGATCAACTGAAGCTTCATTCTTAAAAGCCCACGAAGTGGAGACTGATCTAGTAGAATGAGCTGTAATTCTCTGAGGTGGGGCCTGACCCGACTCAAAATAAACTTGATGAATCAAAAGTTTCAACCAAGAAGCCAAGGAAATAGCAGAAGCCTTCTGACCTTTTCTAGGACCAGAAAATAAAACAAATAGACTGGAAGTCTTCCTGAAATCTTTAGTAGCTTCCACATAATATTTCAAAGCTCTTACCACATCCAAAGAATGTAAGGAACTTTCCAAAGAATTCTTAGGATTAAGACACAAGGAAGGGACAACAATTTCTCTACTAATGTTGTAAGAATTCACAACCTTAGGTAAAAATTAAAAAGAAGTCCGCAAAACTGCCTTATCCTGATGAAAAAATCATAAAAGGAGACTCACAAGAAAGAGCAGATAACTCAGAAACTCTTCTAGCAGAAGAGATGGCCAAAAGGAACAACACTTTCCAAGAAAGTAGTTTAATGTCCAAAAAATGCATAGGTTCAAATGGAAGAACCTGTAAAGCCATCAGAACCAAATTAAGACTCCAACGAGAAGAAATTAATTAAATAACAGGTTTAATAAGAACTAAAGCCTGTACAAAACAGTGTATATCAGGAAGTATAGCAATCTTTCTGTGAAATAAAACAGAAAGAGGGGAGATTTGTCCTTTCAAGGATTTTGCAGACAAACCCTTATCCAAACCATCCTGAAGAAACTGTAAAATTCTAGGAATTCTAAAAGAATGCCAGGAGAATTTATGAGAAGAACACCATGAAATGTAAGTCTTCCAAACTCTATAATAAATCTTTCTAGAAACAGATTTACGAGCTTGTAACATAGTATTAATCACTGAGTCAGAGAAACCTCTATGACTTAGTACTAAGCGTTCAATTTCCATACCTTCAAATTTAATGATTTGAGATCCTGATGGTAAAACGGACCTTGAGATAGTAGGTCTGGCCGAACGGAAGTGGCCAAAGCGGCAACTGGACATCCAAACCAGATCCGCATACCAAAACCTGTGTGGCCATGCTGGAGCCACCAGCAACACAAATGATTGCTCCATGATGATTTTGGAGATCATTCTTGGAAGGAGAACTAGAGGCGGGAAAATGTAAGCAGGATGATAACACCAAGGAAGTGTCAGCGCATCCCCTGCTTCTGCCTGAACATCCCTGGACCTGGACAGGTATCTGGGAAGTTTCTTGTTTAGATGAGAGGCCATGAGATTTATCTCTGGAAGACCCCACAACTGAACAATCTAAGAAAACACATCTGGATGGAGAGACTACTCCTCTGGATGTAAAGTCTGGCGGCTGAGATAATCCGCCTCCCAATTGTCTACACCTGGGATAAGCACCGCAGAGATTAGACAAGAGCTGGATTCCGCCCAAACAAGTATCCAAGATACTTTTTTCATAGCTTGGGGACTGTGAGTCCCACCCCGATGATTGACATATGCCACTGTTGTGATATTGTCTGTCTGAAAACAAATGAACGGTTCTCTCTTTAGCAGAGGCCAAAACTGAAGAGCTCTGAGAATTGCAAGGAGTTCTAATATATTTATTGGTAATCTCGCCTCTTGAGATTTCCAAACCCCTTGTGCTGTCAGAGATCCCCAAACAGCTCCCCAACCTGAAAGACTTGCATCTGTTGTGATCACAGTCCAGGTTGGCCAAACAAAAGAAGCCCCTTGAACTAAACGATGGTGATCTATCCACCATGTCAGAGAGTGTCGTACATTGATTCAGCATACAAAGCTGTAGAGGTCTCATGTGAAAACGAGCAAAGGGGATCGCGTCTGATGCTGCAGTCATGAGACCTAAAACTTCCATGCACATAGCCACTAAAGGGAATGACTGAGACTGAAGGTGCCGGCATGCTGCAACCAATTTCAAATGTCTCTTGTCTGTTAGAGACAGAGTCAGGGACACTGAATCTATCTGGAAGCCTAAAAAGGTGACCCTTGTCTGAGGAATCAAGAAACTTTTGGTTAATTGATCCTCCAACCATGTTTCCAAAGAAACAACACTAGTTGATTCGTGTGAGATTCTGCAGTATGCAAAGACTGAGCTAGTACCAAGATATCGTCCAAATAAGGAAACACCGCAATACCCTGTTCTCTGATTACAGAGAGTAGGGCACCCAGAACCTTTAAAAAGATTCTTGGAGCTGTTGCTAAGCCAAATGGAAGAGCAATAAATTGGTAATGCTTGTTTAGAAAAGAGAATCTCAGAAACTGATAATGTTCTGGATGAATCGGAATATGAAGGTATGCATATGTCTATTGTGGATATATAATGTCCTTGCTGAACAAAAGGCAGAATAGTCCTTATAGTCACCATCTTGAAAGTTGGTACTCTAACATAACAATTCAAAATTTTTCAGATCCAGAACTGGTCTGAATAATTTTTCCTTCTTTGGTACAATGAATAGATTTGAATAAAACTCCAAACCTTGTTCCTGAGGAGGAACTGGCATGATTACCCCTGAAGACTCCAGGTCTGAAACACAGTTCAGGAAAGCCTGAGCTTTTACTGGATTTACTGGGATATGTGAGAGAAAAAATCTTCTCACAGGAGGTCTTACTCTGAATCCTATTCGATACCATTGAGAGACAATGCTCTGAATCCATTGATTTTGGACAGATTTTATCCAAATATCTTTAAAAAACCTTAATCTGCCCCCTACCAGCTGAGCTGGAATGAGGGCCGCACCTTCATGCGGACTTAGGGGCTGACTTTGGTTTCCTAAAATTTTAGGAAGGCTTCCAATTGGAAGCAGACTTCTTGGGGGGAAGATTGTGTTTTTGTTCCTTATTCTGATGAAAGGAACGAAAAATGGTTAGAAGCCTTAGATTTACCCTTAGGTTTTTAATTCTGAGGCAGAAAAACTCCCTTCCCCCAGTGACAGTTGAAATAATAGAATCCAACTGAGAACCAAATAAATTATTATCTTGGAAAGAAAGAGATAGTAATCTAGATTTAGATGTCATATCAGCATTCCAAGATTTAAGCCACAAAGCTTTTCTAGCTAAAATAGCTAAAGACATGGATCTAACATCAATTTTGATAATATCAAAAATTGCATCATAATAAAATGATTAGCATATTGCAATAGGCGAATAATGCTAGATAAGTCAGAATCCAATTCCTGTTGCGCTAAATTCTCCAACCAGAAGTTTGATGCAGCCGCAACATCAGCCAAAGAAATTGCAGGTCTGAGAAGATGACCTGAATATAAATAGGCCTTCCTTAGATAAGATTCAAGCTTCCTATCTAAAGGATCCTTAAAAGGAAGTACTATCTTCCATAGGAATAGTGGTACGTTTAGCAAGAGTAGAAATAGCCCCATCAACTTTGGGGATTTTTTCCCAAAACTCTATAGATTTTGCTGGTAAAGGATACAATTTTTTAAACCTTGAAGAAGGAATAAAAGAAGTACCTCTCTTATTCCATTCCCTAGAAATCATATCAGAAATAGCCTCAGGAATAGGAAAAACCCCTGGAGAAAACCACAGGAGGTTTAAAAACAGCATTTAAACGTTTATTAAACTGAACGTCAATAGGACTGGTTACCTCAATATCCAAAATAATTAACACTTCTTTCAATAAAGAACGCATATACTCTATTTTAAATAAATAAGTAGATTTGTCAGTGTCAATGTCTGAGGAAGGATCTTCTGTATCAGATAGATCCTCATCAGAAGAGGATAAATTATGTTGTTGGTCATTTGAAATTTCATCAACCAAATGAGAAGTTTTAAAAGACCTTTACGTTTAATAGAAGGTGGAAATGCAGACAAAGCCTTCAAAATAGAATCAGAAACAAATTCTTTAAAATTTACAGGCATATCATGCACATTAGAAGTTGAAGGATCTACAACTGGCAATGTGCTATTACTGATGGATACACTAACTGCATGTAAAAGTTTATCATGACAACTATTACAAATGACATTCGGTGAAATAATTTCAACAATTTTACAACAAATGCACTTAGCTTTGGTAGGACCGATGTCAGGCAGCAATGTTCCAGCAGAAACTTCTGAGGCAGGATCAGATAAAGACATCTTGCAAAATGTAAGAGAAAAAAACAACATATAAAGCAAAATTATCTATTTCCTTATATGACAGTTTCAGGAATGGGAAAAAAGCAAATAGCATAGGCCTCTGATAGAGAAAAAATCAAGAGGCAAACATCAATGGGGTATTGAAATAATGAAAAAGTTTGGTGCGAAGTATGACGCACAACGTAACGTAAACTTTTTGGCGCCAAAAATAACCGGAAATGACACACTTGCGTCACTAATGATGCAACCGTGTGAAAGGTCTCGGCGTTAAGTATGATGCCGGAAATGACGAAGTTGCGTCATAGACGTATTTTTCCGCGCCAAAAATATTTTTGCGCCAAGTATGATGCAATAAAGTTTCGCATTTGATGCACCCGCGGGCCTAATGCCACCCACAATTTGCAAGAAGTAGTCAATTGAAAAGACTAAACCCCAGGTAAGAATTTTTTTTCTATAAAAGATGTTTTTATATTACCCAAATATGAAACTGACAGTCTGCAGAAGGAAATACATGAACCTGACTCATGGCAAATATAAGTACAATACATATATTTAGAACTTTATAAAAATGCATAAAGTGCCAAACCATAGCTGAGGTGTCTTAAGTAATAAAAAACATACTTACCAAAAGACACCCATCCACATATAGCAGATAGCCAAACCAGTACAGAAACAGTTATCAGTAGAGGTAATGGTAAATTGAGAGTATATCGTCGATCTGAAAAGGGAGGTAGGAGATGAATCTCTACGACTGATAACAGAAAACCCATGAAATAGACCCCCGTTAGGGAAATCATTGTGATACTCTCTTCACGTCCCTCTGACATTCTTTGTACTCTGAGAGGAATCGGGCTTCAATAATGCTGAGAAGCGCATATCAACGTAGAAATCTTAGCACAAACTTACTTCACCACCTCCATAGGAGGCAAAGTTTGTAAAAACTGAATTGTGGTTGTGGTGAGGGGTGTATTTATAGGCATTTTGAGGTTTGGGAAACTTTGCCCCTCCTGGTAGGATTGTATATCCCATATGTCACTAGCTCATGGACTCTTGCCAATTACATGAAAGAAAACCTATTCCCCCCTAGAAGTAAAATGAGCAAAAAGGTGTTGGGGGGGGGCAGACACCCTACTCTTATGTAAACCCAATCGCATTTTCTCAAGAGCACTAACCCGACATAAAAATATGAATATTTCAAATTCCAATGTTCTTCACATAGCAGAATATGTTCTATTTATTCATAAATACATATATATATATATATATATATATATATATATATATATACAGTATATATCAATAACTATATGTAATCAACTATATATATAGGTATAGATAAATATGTTCAATCACCAAAATAAGTCCATAAGCATGGGTCCTTATAAAACAAAGGCTCCCCTAAAGGCTTCCATAGGTAGTATTATGGCACAAGGATCAGCTCTTCTTAGAATCAAGCAGATGGATACTAAAATACAAATAGGAAAAAAGCCGCTCCAATGGTGTAGGTTATCCCACAAACTTGAGGATGTCACAGACTCGTAATCCCACCATAGGGTTATACTCACAATGGGAATGCACTATAATGCAGTGCAGGGGCGGAACTACCAGGAATGCAGAGGTTGCACCCGGGAGGTTCATTCCTCAGGGGGGCCCAACAACTTCAGCACAAAAAAAAATCCAAATTTTTTTCTTCTTCATGGGATGCTGCTCTGCTGCAGGCCCATTTACATGGCTACATCATGATCCCCAGTCTCACCTTGCAAGGCTGCCACCTGGGTAAGGAGTGCAAGTGTGGGCACTGGGCAGGGCTGGCTCTCGGTGGGTGCAGCGCATTCAGCCTTGCACTATAGCCTGGCTGTGTGCGACTCTCTTCCAGCACAGGCCTTATGTTGGAAGATCAGAGTCGCACACAGCAAGGCTATAGCACAATGTTGCGCGAAGATCATCCGTGCCTGTTACACAGGGGGACCCACCCATCCCCAGAATTCAGAAGTCACAGGCATCGCACAGCAGCAGACATGAAGAACTTTCAGCAGTCAGTTGCAGCAGCTAGACAAGTAGTGAGTTGCTTGTGAGTACATTTTACTTGTCGAGCTGGTGGCTGCTGATGCTGCTGTTCTGCTGCAGTGTCTGCTCCGCCCCCATCGCAGTATACATCATAATTTATTATTATTATTTATTTTAAATTCTAAAAGCCTGGTGCAGACTCAGCACAGTGAGCACAGGCTTTTACAGAGAGGCAGGTCCCTTTTCAGGGGCGCCACTGGCAATATGGGCAACTACCCGGGGGGGGGGTCAGGTTGAGAATCAGAGCGGTCTGGGTGAGTGGGACCATGATGCACCTAGCTGCATGCCGAGCAACCAGAGTGTCAATACAGAGAGTCACTCACAGTCAGCATGGAGGCAGCCATCTAGTACTCTTGCATGGATGCCCAGTGAATAGCACTAAGATAAGACTGAGTTCAATGTGAAAAAAAACCTAGATGAAGGCAACTACTTTTTTTCAGCTCTAGTCTCTAGAATAGTTACAGAAGACTATGGGGTCCATTTATCAAGCTCCGTAAGGAGCTTGTGGGCCCGTGTTTCTGGCGAGTATTCAGACTCGCCAGAAACAGCAGTTATGAAGCAGCGGTTACAAAGACCGCTGCTCCGTAACCCTGTCCGCCTGCTCTGAGCAGGCGGACAGGAATCGCTGGAATTCAACCTGATCGAGTATATATACAGTATATATATATATATATATATGTATATATATATATATATATATATATATATTTATATTTAGATAAGGAAAATATTTTAAAAAAAACCTGTTTCATAAGTGTTTTTTGCGTATACGAATCCAAATGTAACATTAGCAGATATATATCACTTACATGAGGCTGTTAAAAGGGATACTAAATTCACACTTTTTTAAAGCTTGCATTAAATAAAATATTTGAAACCATTATGGTGTCTCCCAAATCATTAATTTAAAAAAAAAAAAAAAATCCCACATATTCCCTTCTCTTCACTGACTCAACTAGATCCTCACTTTTTTAGGGGGGGGGGACCCAGCAAAGTGACACTGCAAATTAGAAGATGTACCACCAACACTTTTGTAGAACAGAAGTCCAGGTCCTGTACTGGGACATTGAACAATAGTTTAAACCACTTTTTAATACCAGTGTTAAAAAAAGTTTTTGATTAAATTAGAGAGAGCCATGCTTCAAATATATTGGAAAAACATAAAAAAGTAATTTTTTTTTACAGCAAACTGAAATGGATTGGAATGCTGGTCTATTTGACTGTATTTCTGCTGCCAGTCTATTAATCAATCTATAATGCAATTATGGCAAAAGAATTGAAAAGAGATTTCAGGTTTCCCTTTTCCCATTCATATAAATCACAGCAAATTACAGTAGGATCCTTCATGTTCTGTTTAGTTTATTGTTTTCATCAAAATAACATTGTGTGTGTATATATATATATATTTGTTTTCAAATCAGTCTTGTTGTATAACACCTGTCTCTTCTTTGTCTCATTTTCTGTTCCCACAACATCGCCTCTGATTTTTCAACCATCTGGAAAAGCTTACCTGTATTTCCTTGCCTCATTGACTGTCCAAATGTCATCTTAAAACATATTATTTTTGTCAGTTTCAAACATTCTTACTTTTTTTTCTGGTAGCAACAGGAGTGAATGATGTCAGTGTTCTACAATTTCATGGATTTTTTTTTTAAATGATATTGTTAATTTCACAAATTCATCATGTGCTGGTAAATAATGGATATACGCTGCATGCTGCTGCTAAAGTTGAATTATTAGCTTCTAGCTCTGTAAGCTAAGTATTTTGTTTTATTCTAGGTCTAAAATGTATACACATATTGTCCTCAAGAGCATACCTGTAAATTATAATAACTATATACTGAAGTTGGAATTTGCTATTCTATGCTTAAAAGAACCTACAATAATTTGTAAAGAATCAACTATTAACAACTTAAAGGAACATAAAACATTTTGCTTTCATCATTCAGATAGAGAACGCAATTTTAAACAACTTTCTAATTTACTTCTATTAACACATTCTCTTTGTATCTTTTCTTGAAAAGCAGGGAGCTAATATAGCACTATATGGCAGCACGTTTGCAAGAATGTTATCGATTTGCAAGAGCACTAGATAGCAACATTATTTCCTGCTATATAGTGCTCCAGACACCTACCTAGGTATCTCTTCAACAAAGAATACTATGGGAGCAAAGTAAATTTGATAATTGAAGTAAATTGGAAACTTTTTTTAAATTGTATACTCTGTCTTAATCACAAAATAAAAAAAAATTAAGGCTAGATTACAAGTGAAGCACAAACTATAGAACATAGTGCATTTTCTTTTGCACAACCTTGCTAAAGGAGTAATGTACAGTCAAGTATTGCAAGTGAATGGTTAAATATTTTAACCAAAGCATCTTAAGCTTCCCTAAAACCTTTTAGTGCACCCTGTATTTTTAATGGATAGCACAAGTGGTGAGTTAAAGGGACATGAAACCCCACATTTTTCTTTCATAATTCAGACAGAGCATACAATTCTGAACAACTTTCCATTTTACTTTTATTATATCATTTGCACAGTTCTCTTGGTATCCTTTGTTGAAAATCATACCTAGGTAGATTCAGGAGCTGAGAACTATCTGCTGGTGTCTTACTGATGTGTTCAGCTAGTTCCCAGTAGTGCATTGCTGCAGATTCAATAAATGATACTGTATATATATATATATATATATATATATATATATATACACACACATAGCAGAGTAGCACAGTAGATATAGTAACAGTAAAGCATCATTAGCATCGTTTTGTGAATGAGTAGATGTTGTCATGGTAACATTACCAGCTGTTTGTAACATTGGCTCCCTCAGACTTCCTTTTGCATGCAGTAGTAGGAACCCGCTATTGTTAACATGAACAAATCTAATATACTGTCATTGTAAATCTGAACTTTGACTCAGATATATTGTGTAACTGTGACACATTAAAACAAAAAAAAAAGAAATGTTATATTTTTGAATAGTGGTTCCTTTTGTGCATTGATGAAGAGCTCGCCCATAGCTAAGTTTTTCTACAAATAAAATGTCTGCAATTTGTTTAAACCTCTGAGATTTTACATTAAATATTAGCTCTTTCTGTCTTTATTTTATGAACACAGCTGAAAGTAATGCTTTGACCTATGGCTCATATAAGGTTAAACTATACATATTTATTTGCTAAAGTCACCTTTTTTTTTTTTTAGTAATACTTCCATGTAAGTTAACAAAAAGGCATAAGAAATAGTGAGGGCTTGGCATTTCATCGGCACATGAGAAATAAGCAAGGATTGCCACATTAACTTCAATGGTGATTTCGAACAAACAAAAAGAGCGTAAGTTTCTCAGAATAGTGACCTTTTTTTTTTTTACACATCTGTATTTCTTTTTTATTATGTAACCCTACTCATGTAACTTGCACTATGCAATTTGGTGGTATTATTATAATTATTATTAATATGGAATTCTTATTAATCCACCGGTACAAAACTGCCTTATAGCAATACAACTGACAGCACGTCAGTCACCAAACACACCCTTGCTAAAGAAAAGCTGAACTAAATATTATTAGGCTTAATAATCTCATTAGAAACTTGCCACTAAAAGAGTGAGCCCAGAAATGCACACGATAAAAGATGATGACTTCAAGTGTCCAAACATAAATAATCAATAAACATAAATAATGAAGCTATTCTCAGATTACTTGTCACTATGTATATTAAGTGTTCCAATTATTCCTTTTTAGTTTGATAGATAAATGTGTACTCTCATTTTTTTGGCAGCCTCAGAAAAAAAAAATTGAATGTCTGTTAAAAACAATAGCTACTGTACTGTTTAAATGAAAAGAACAAGTGAGATGGAAATGCATAACTTGTTATACCTTTTTTTGTTCATGTTTGATGCATCTGAACCATTTATTATGCAGTTTGTTGAGGTTTGACAAAGTAATTGTCTAGGAAACCATAGCTCTAATGACATTTTTCTGCTTCAAACAAAAGAATGTATTATTAGAAAAATATTAAAGGAAACGGCTTAATATCTCAGATTTTATAAATGTTGCTAGCGCATATATTAAAAACACCTTATGTACTGTTTACAGAATATGTTCATTAATATTAATGACGCATAATATTTTAAGATTACACAAATGCTTGTGTCCTTTCAATTACCTCCATATTCCAGTTTTAAATTACACTGAATGTATCGTTTCAGTGAGAAGCACATGAGTTTGTAAGCCAAAGGAGCATACATAATTCATTAATTGAAAACATATATTCTTTCACAGATGTACAATATATCCTGCCAACAGTATCCACTCATTCGCTCCTTAATTCTTAAGATTTCATTTTGGAGTTCTCCCTAGATATTTGTCTTAAAAAGAATTGCAATCTGCCCTTGAAAGTTAGGTGTTCAAAAAAAAATATACAGTCTATGGACAAACTTTTACAATTGCTGAGGGAAATTTGTTTATAGGATCTGCATATAGTAACAGCCAGGAAGGGCCCTGACAATTCTAAACAAAAAAGGCACATGAACTTATATATCAATGTACAAAATATTATATTTTATTTTAGTATTTTTTTTAATTACTACCTAAAAGACCTTCATTCTTCTTTCTTATTACCTAAAATAACGGAAAATATCTGAGACCAAACATTCACATAATCCCATACTGATTAAAGGGACATGAAAGTATAAAATGAAACTTTCTTGGTTGAGCTACAGCATGCAATTTTAAGATACTTTACTCAATGTATTTCTGTAATTTGTTCTCTTTGTATCCTTTGTTTAAATGAATCAGCAGTATAATACTGGGAGCTGGCTGGGGGTTGGTGACTTCTAGTCATTGACTCACCAGATGTGTTCAGCCAGGTCCCAGTAATGCATTGCTGCTCTGTAGCTGACATTTATGAGTTTGATAACCTATTTGTGTAGTAACATACAAGAAATAGTAAAATAATAAAATATTCTAATATAAGAGAGCATTTTCTTTTTGCCTGTTAAATCCCTTTTAAGAGACATTGTACTAAAATAAAATCATCAATGTAAAACAGCAGCATTTAAATATGGTGATTATATTTTTGTTGACTGAAAAATGTGAAGTAAAACTTTTTTTTTAAAATTGTATTGAAACAGCAGAATCAGTTGCTTACTTTATGCTAATGCTCACTGGCTCACAAGTACTTCCTACAAATGCTCATTGGCTATTGGGTTCTTTCTACTTATGATCATTCACTATGTACCTTATACTAATGTTCATTCACTGATAGGTACCTTATACTGATGATCATTCATTGATAGGTTCGTTCTACTAATGGTCATTCACTGATAGGTGTTTTCTACTTATGATCATTCACTGATATGTACCTTCTACTAATGATCATTCACTGATACAATAGATACCTTCTACTTATGATCATTCACTGATATGTACCTTATACTAATGATCATTCACTGATAGGTATTTTCTACTTATGATAATTCACTGATATGTACCTTAAACTTATGATCATTTACTGATAGGTACTATCTACTTATGATCATTCACTGATATGTACCTTCTACTAATGATCATTCACTAATAGGTACTTTCTACTTATGATCATTCACTGATAGGTACTTTCTACTAATGATCATTCACTGATATGCACCTTATACACATGATCATTCACTATGTACCTTCTACTAATGATCATTCACTGATAGGTATTTTCTACTGATGATCATTTATTGATAGGTTCTTTCTACTAATGGTCATTCACTGATAGGTGTTTTCTACTTATGATCATTCACTGATATGTACCTTATACTAATGATCATTCACTGATAGGTACTTTCTACTAATGATCATTCACTGATATGTACCTTATACACATGATCATTCACTTATAGGTACCTTCTACTAATGATCATTCACTGATAGGTACTTTCTACTTATGATCATTCACTGATATGTACCTTATACTAATGTTCATTCAGTGATAGGTACCTTTCCACTAATGATCATTCACTGATAGATACCTTCTACTAATGATCATTCACTGATACAATAGGTACCTTCTACTTATGATCATTCACTGATATGTACCTTATACTAATGATCATTCACTGATAGGTATTTTCTACTTATGATAATTCACTGATATGTACCTTAAACTTATGATCATTTACTGATAGGTACCTTCTACTTATGATCAGTCACTGATATGTACCTTCTACTAATGGTCATTCACTGATAGGTGTTTTCTACTTATGATCATTCACTGATATGTACCTTATACACATGATCATTCACTTATAGGTACCTTCTACTAATGATCATTCACTGATAGGTACTTTCTACTTATGATCATTCACTGATATGTACCTTATACTAATGTTCATTCAGTGATAGGTACCTTTTCACTAATGATCATTCACTGATAGATACCTTCTACTAATGATCATTCACTGATACAATAGGTACCTTCTACTTATGATCATTCACTGATATGTACCTTATACTAATGATCATTCACTGATAGGTATTTTTTACTTATGATAATTCACTGATATGTACCTTAAACTTATGATCATTTACTGATAGGTACCTTCTACTTATGATCAGTCACTGATATGTACCTTCTACTAATGATCATTCACTAATAGGTACTTTCTACTTATGATCATTCACTGATATGTACCTTATACTAATGTTCATTCACTGATAGGTACATTTCCACTAATGATCATTCACTGATAGGTACCTCCTACTTATGATCATTCACTGATATGTACCTTATACTAATGATCATTCACTGATAAGTATTTTCTACTTATGATCATTCACTTATATGTACCTTAAACTAATGATCATTTAATGATAGGTACTATCTACTTATGATCATTCACTGATATGTACCTTAAACTAATGATCATTCACTGAAAGGTACCTTCTACTTATGATCATTCACTGATATGTACCTTATACTAATGATCATTCACTGATAAGTATTTTCTACTTATGATCATTCACTTATATGTACCTTAAACTAATGATCATTTAATGATAGGTACTATCTACTTATGATCATTCACTGATATGTACCTTAAACTAATGATCATTCACAGATAGGTACTTTCTACTTATGATCATTCACTGATATGTACCTTATACTAATGATCATTCACTGATATGTACCTTATACTAATGATGATTCACTGATAGGTACCTTCTACTAATGATCATTCACTGATAGGTACCTTCTACTAATGCTCATTCACTAATAGGTACCTTATACTAATGATCATTCACTGATAGGCACCTTATATTATTGATCCTTCACTAATAGGTACTGTCACAAATATCTCAGGATTCAGCTGCTAAGGAGCTAACTTTGTGTAGCTTGCACTCAAAACAGTTATTTGTTTTCAAGAAGAATTGTGTCTGTATTTGTATTTTCTTTGAAGTGCCAGAAGCCCCCTGATTAGCCCACTAAATGTTATTGTGTATGCATTGAGTCATAAAACCACTCGAGCTCTTCATCCCAGAGATACACAGGATAAAGTTTATGGCTTAAGCTGTCAATAGAATGCATGATGCAAAACAGGCCCTTCATTACAAAAACTGAGCAGGTCACTGACAGGACATTGGTATATTATGTACATATGTGGGTTAAAAGTGTTATAACCTTAAAGGCAGGTAAATATGACAACCTATGGCATATTTGATATCAAACCGATTCTCCCAATAAAACTAAAATGTTCTAGACATGTAAATATAGAAATTTCTTACCTAGCAGGATTATAATGAATTGTATAAATTCAGGCAAGAAATTAGTCTATTGAATGTCATAAAGGCAGGGGGGTTTCTTAGCCCGCCCAGGAGGGTGTGGTTAAGCAACCTAATCTCTGAAAAGTAGTTTTAAGAATCTTATTTCTTAACAATAAGATGTTCATTCTTACAAGGGGAGCTGCTGTACAGAAGTAAGGAGCCATCATTTTCATGCCATCCTCGGGCGCAGACTCATAAGCTAGTGAAGTATTAGGTCTGTTATTTTTCTCCTTTTTATTTTAAAACACTGTTTGCGTGTGTAATTTTATTTGTAACAACTTTTTATTAATAATGCATTGTGCATAATATTTTTGGCATAATAAATAATTCCTTTATTAAGTTTGGTTAAGTTAAGTTGAACCACGTTACTGAAAGAGACTGGAATATTAGAACTGTATAATTTAGGTTATTTTCTGCTAAATCGGATTTTTAGAGTTAATGTGTAAAGTCTGGGTTTTTCCTTAAGATTTTCCCTTTAATAAATTTTAAGTGGTGGCAGTGAGGGGGGCTGATAACCCTTTTTGTGCCAAATAAGTGACTGGCGCAGGGTTGGATAACCTTGGTTCGTCACAAATTGGTGGGCAGTGGTGTAGATAATTTTTTTTTTATTATTAGATTTTAGTGCTTGTGGATTTGCTAGTGTGAAAATCCCGGTACTAAAAGAAATTGTTTCTTACAATTTCCAAAGGCTAAAACTCAGTGCATTATATAGTCACACATTGCAAACAGTCCCCTTCCCTATTCTCTGTTTTTCTTTTCTATTTTATTTTGCTATGGAGGCATACGAGCAGCGATCTAGAGAGGCACTTATACTCCTATGCCAGGAGCGGGATATTCCAATACGTTCAAAGAACAAAGATTCACTAATACAAGCTCTTGTTGAATATGATAACAGCCAAATCACACCAGTTGAAGTCTCAGGAGAGATGTCTGCAGCTGTGGGTGGTGATTCATCAGGATCTGGGGATCCATTGGACTGTTATTTGCAAACTGTTCTTAAACATATGGGCTCAGTGGATGCAAGTTTGCACATGGAACTAATTACAAAGTTTTATGAAAGACAGGCTGCTGAACGACAGGCTGCTGTGGCTGAGAGACAGGCTGCTGAACGAAAGGCTGCTGTGGCTGAGAGACAGGCGTCTCTGGCAGCTGAGAGAGAGGCTCTGGCAGCTGAAAGACAGGCTGCTGAACGACAGGCGGAGAGAGAGTATCAGCTACAGCTTGCACGGTTGGAGAGAGGGATGGTCTCACCTGTTGTTAGTGAACCTAGAGACCCCCCTGCTCCCAGAGTGCGTGCAGAGAATTTTCCCACCCTGGAGAAAGATGGAGATGTGGATGTATTCCTGCGTAGCTTTGAGAAAGTTTGCAGACAGTTCCAGTTGCCAAGGGAGCAGTGGGCCAAGTACCTTACCCCTGGCCTGAAAGGTCCTGCACTGGAGGCGTTTGCTGAACTACCCCCAGAGTTTGATCAGGACTATGATTCCATTAAAGCTGCACTGCAAAGAAGATACAATCTTACTCCTGAGGTGTACAGAAAGAAATTCCGTTCTCTGCAGAAAGGTTTGTCAGAGAGCTATATTACAGCTGTTGGGAACTTGATGACAGCCTTTAAACAGTGGGTCAGAGGATTAAAAGTTGCCACTATGGAGGAGCTGGAAGATTTGATGGTGAAGGAGCAATTTATGCAGCTGTGCCCAGCCTGAGTTCAAGAATGGGTTTTAGATCGGAAGCCCATAACAGCATTGGAAGCTGGCGAGCTGGCTGATTTTTACACAGCTAACAGGTCTCCAGAGAATGGGAGGAAATCCTTTTCTAAGGGGGGATCCACCTGTAAAGGAGCTGCTGCACGACCCCCCTTCACAAAACCTGCTGTGCCTTTATCAAGTGTGTCTGCTCCCTCTGGGAAAGGAGGGGTGGGTGCTGCATCTGGGCAGGGAGATACTCGCAAGTGTTTTGCTTGTCAAAAAATGGGTCACATCAGCACTAACTGCCCAGAGAGGAAACCTTCAGCATCAGCAGGAGGAGGCCGCTCCTCAGGATTATCATCTTCTGTTTTGTTTGTAACCCGGCCAGAGGAAAGTACCAATGAGAACTTACAACCTGTGACTGTTGGAGGTAACATTGGGGCTCCGGGACACGGGTGCAGAAGTGACTATTGTACGTCCAGAGCTAGTTAGCTCGGAGGACATTATCCCTGGAAAGACTCTAGCAGTAAAAGGGATTGGGGGAGTACAGCCTGCAGTGCCTATGGGACGAGTATATCTAGATTGGGGAGCAGGAAGAGGGTTAAGAGATGTGGGAGTGTCAGATAATATTCCTACAAATGTATTGCTTGGTACTGATTTGGGTAGATTATTGTCACAGTATATACCTGATCATGATGCCTGTGACCTAGGTAAACAAGATAGGGACCATGTGTAACTATGCCCAGATATGTGCTGTAGGGGAGGGGGGCCGTGTATGTGTGTGACACAGCCTTTACCTGAACCAGACATGTCTGTAGTGCCCTGTGAACATGTGGAAGGATGCACTGACAGAGAGAGAGAGTGCTGAATGAGAATGACAGTCTGTTGGTGTGTGAACCAATTGTCCCTCAGTACCTGAAGTGTGTGAAAGTAGTGCCAGAGGGGGAGGGCCCCTCTGTATCAGTGGTGACCCGACAGCAGTCTGCCTAGATTAAGGAGCAGGGGATGCTTCAGCCCAAGGACCCCGGGGAGACCACTGATATGGAAGATGGGGGGCCTCAAACAGCACAGTCACTAATAATTGGTCAGAGTCAGGATTTTCAGCAGGCCCAGGGGACCGATCCCACACTAGAGAAGCTAAGGGACCTAGCTAGGCAGCTGCCTGCTGACTCTGATAAAGAGAGAGTGTACTGGGATAAAGGGAGGTTGTACCGGGAGTCCATTCCAGTGGAGGGACAGGATCCCTGGCTAGCTGAGAGACAGTTAGTGGTACCTAAACGGTTTAGAGCACAACTGTTGGGAGTGGCCCATGAAATTCCTATGGCAGGACATCTAGGGGTACAGAGAACCAAAGCCCGGTTGTCCCATCACTTTTATTGGCCGGGGATGGGTACTGATGTTGCTAATTATTGTCGCTCCTGTCCTGCATGTCAGAAAGTGGGGAAACCTGGAGAGGTGGGACGTGCCCCTTTAATTCCCCTCCCCATAGTGACTGAGCCCTTTGAGAGGGTGGCTGTGGATATAGTAGGGCCCCTAGCTATCCCCAGCAGTTCAGGGAAAAGATTCATTCTGACGGTAGTGGATTATGCGACCCGCTACCCAGAGGCAGTGGCCCTGTCATCTATCAGAGCTGATAAAGTGGCTGATTCTTTATTGGGTATCTTTGCAAGGGTAGGTTTCCCTAAGGAAATGCTAACTGATCAGGACACGCAATTTATGTCTGGCCTGATGCAGAGTCTATGTAAAAAGGTGCAGGTAGAACACCTGGTGACTAGCCCATACCACCCCCAGACCAATGGCTTGTGTGAAAGGTTTAATGGAACCCTGAAGCAGATGCTTAAAACCTTTGTGGAGTCACAGGGAAAGGACTGGGAGCGTTACCTGCCACACCTCCTATTTGCTTATAGAGAGGTGCCCCAGGAATCCACTGGTTTCTCCCCCTTTGAACTCCTATATGGACGCAGAGTGCGTGGCCCCCTTGATCTGATCAGGCAGGGATGGGAAGGGAAATTGGGTGCTCAAGAGACCTCAGTAGTAGACTATGTGATAAGGTTCAGGGACAGAATGCATAGCCTAGTGGGGGAGGTACAGGAAAACCTAAAGGCTGCCCAGTCCAAGCAGAAGCAGTGGTATGACCTGAATGCCAGAGAGAGAGTGTATGATGTGGGACAGAAAGTGCTTGTTTTAATACCCATGAGACAGAACAAACTACAGGCTGCCTGGGAGGGTCCATTTACTATCCTAAAGAGGATGAATGATGTGAACTATGTGGTGTCTCTGGATGAGGAGGGTAAAAGGCAAAAAATCTATCATATAAATATGATAAAAGCTTATTATGACAGAGAACCCATCGTGTTATCTGTGTGTAGTTTGCCTGGAGAAGAGCATGAGACTGACCCTCTTGTTGATTTACTGGCCCCCACCAGGAAAAACAACACCCTAGAAGCTGCCCAGATTAGTGCCCACTTAACTGGGGATCAGCGGCATCAGCCGTCTGAGGTGCTTAGGCCTTACTACAGCGTGTTCACAGGGAAGCCTGGCAGGACACACCTAGTCACACATCATGTAGATACTGGGAATCACCATCCCCTCAGACAAACAACTTACAGGGTATCCTTGCAGGTCAGTTCTGAAATAAAAAGGGAGATAGAGGAGATGCTAGAGCTTGGAGTGATTTGTAAGTCCCACAGCCCCTGGGCCTCCCCAGTGGTACTAGTCCCCAAAAAGGACAAAACCACTAGGTTCTGTGTAGATTACAGAAAGCTAAACTTGGTGACTGAATTTGATGCTTATCCTATGCCTCGCATAGATGAGCTACTGGACAGGCTAGCAGGGGCCAAGTTTCTGAGTATCATGGATCTCAGCAGGGGATACTGGTAGATCCCAATGACCCCAGAAGCACAAGAGAGATCTGCCTTTATCACTCCTTTTGGGTTATATGAATTCCAAGTGATGCCCTTTGGGATGAAAAATGCCCCTGCCACATTCCAGCGGCTAGTTAACCACTTATTGGAGGGGCTAGAGGGGCAAGCTGTTGCATACCTGGATGATATTGCAGTGTTCAGTGATACCTGGGAGGAACACCTCACACATTTAGCCAGTGTCTTGGACCAAATAGCCACTGCTGGGCTAACTATAAAACCAGATAAGCGTCAGCTGGGCATGGGAGAGGTCCAGTACTTGGGTCACCTGGTGGGAGGAGGGGTACTGCGCTCCGAGCCCAGTAAAACTGAAGCCATAATGGCCTGGCCCACCCCTAAGACAAAGAAACAGGTTATGTCCTACCTGGGTACCACAGGGTACTATAGGAAGTTTGTTCCCCACTATAGTACCATAGCCAAACCCCTAACAGACTTTACAAAGAAAAGCCTACCTCTAACAGTCAAATGGACCCCTGAGTGTGACAGGGCTTTTAATTTACTGAAAATTGCCCTTACGGCCTCCCCTGTACTACAGGCCCCTGATTTCCACAGGAGATTCATAGTGCAAACGGATGCTTCTAACTATGGGCTAGGGGCTGTGCTGAGTCAGGTGGATAAGAAAGGTGAGGAGCACCCCATTGTGTACCTCAGCAGGAAATTACTGCCGCGAGAAGTGGCATATGCCACTGTGGAAAAAGAGTGCCTTGCTATAGTTTGGACCTTGCAAAAGCTACAGCCTTATCTGTATGGACGCCAGTTTACAGTGATAACTGACCACAACCCCTTACACTGGTTGCATAGGGTAGCTGGCTCAACTGGTAAACTCCTCGGGTGGAGCCTAGCTCTACAACAACATGAGTTTACCATACAACATAAAAAGGGCAGTATGCATGGTAATGCTGATGGTCTGTCACGCCAGGAGGAGTGTCCCCTTTGATACGCATCGGGAGTGGCTTGTAGCTACCCCCTTTTGCGTCTCTTAGTGGGGGAGGTGTCACAAATATCTCAGGATTCAGCTGCTAAGGAGTTAACTTTGTGTAGCTTGCACTCAAAACAGTTATTTGTTTTCAAGAAGAATTGTGTTGGTATTTGTATTTTCTTTGAAGTGCCAGAAGCCCCCTGATTAGCCCACTAAATGTTATTGTGTATGCATTGAGTCATAAAACCACTCGAGCTCTTCATCCCAGAGATACACAGGATAAAGTTTATGGCTTAAGCTGTCAATAGAATGCATGATGCAAAACAGGCCCTTCATTACAAAAACTGACCAGGTCACTGACAGGACATTGGTATATTATGTACATATGTGGGTTAAAAGTGTTATAACCTTAAAGGCAGGTAAATATGACAACCTATGGCATATTTGATATCAAACCGATTCTCCCAATAAAACTAAAATGTTCTAGACATGTAAATATAGAAATTTCTTACCTAGCAGGATTATAATGAATTGTATAAATTCAGGCAAGAAATTAGTCTATTGAATGTCATAAAGACAGGGGGGTTTCTTAGCCCGCCCAGGAGGGTGTGGTTAAGCAACCTGATCTCTGAAAAGTAGTTTTAAGAATCTTATTTCTTAACAATAAGATGTTCATTCTTACAAGGGGAGCCGCTGTACAGAAGTAAGGAGCCATCATTTTCATGCCATCCCCGGGCGCAGACTCATAAGCTAGTGAAGTATTAGGTCTGTTATTTTTCTCCTTTTTATTTTAAAACACTGTTTGCGTGTGTAATTTTATTTGTAACAACTTTTTATTAATAATGCATTGTGCATAATATTTTTGGCATAATAAATAATTTTTTATTAAGTTTGGCCTTTGTCTAATAATTGAACCACGTTACTGAAAGAGACTGGAATATTAGAATTGTATAATTTAGGTTATTTTCTGCTAAATTGTATTTCTAGAGTTAATGTGTAAATTCTGGGTTTTTCCTTAAGATTTTCCCTTTAATAAATTTTAAGTGGTGGCAGTGAGGGGGGCTGATAACCCTTTTTGTGCCAAATAAGTGACTGGTGCAGGGTTGGATAACCTTGGTTCGTCACAGGTACTTTCTACTAATGATCATTCACTTATAGGCACCTTATATTATTGAGCCTTCACTAATAGGTACTTTCTACTAATGATCATTCACTGATAGGTATTTTCTACTAATGATCATTCACTGATAGGTACCTTCTACTAATGATTATTCACTGATAGGCACCTTATATTAATGATCATTCACTGATAGGTACTTTCTAGTAATGATCTTTCACTGATAGGTACTTTCTACTAATGATCATTCACTGACATGTACCTTCAACTAATGATCATTCCCTGATAGGTACCTTCTACTAATGCTCATTTACTGATAGGTACTTACCACTAATGCTCATTTACTGATAGGTACCTTCTACTAATGATCATTCACTGATATGTACCTTCAACTAATGATCATTCCCTGATAGGTACCTTCTACTAATGATCATTTACTGATAGGTACTTACCACTAATGCTCATTTACTGATAGGTACCTTCTACTAATGATCATTCAATGATATGTACCTTCTACTAATGTTCATTCACTTATATGTACCTTCTACTAATTTTTATTCACTGATATGTACCTTCTACTAATGATCATTCCCTAATAGGTACTTTCCACTAATGATCATTCACTGATAGGTACCTTCTACTAATAATCATTCAATAATATGTATCTTCTACTAATGTTAATTCACTGATATGTACCGTCTACTAATTTTCATTCACTGATATGTACCTTCTACTAATGATCATTCACTAATAGGTACTTTCCACTAATGATCATTTACTGATAGGTACTTTCTACTAATGATCATTCACTGATAGGTACCTTCTACTTATGATCATTCACTGATGGGTACCTTCTGCTAATGATCATTAAGTCCTACACACTTCCTGCTAATGCTTATCGGCTCATAGGTACTTTTTACTATTGCTAATTGGTATATGGAAGAGCTAGCAGTAACACTGCTGAAGTAATTACTGACTGGTTTACTCTAAAACTTCTACATTTAAGATAAATACTTGGCTTTTTGAGCACCCATGCATGTGTTGAAGCATAAAACCTGAATAATTCCTTAATTGTGCAAAGCTGTTTTTCTTTATATATAAAATATGATAAATGAAGGTTCTGTAACATGTCCCTTTATTTGTTTGTTTATTTATTGTTTAGTTGTTTCTTGTTGCTTTTTTGAGTTTACATTTACTGCATTTGCCTAGGCTCAGTTCACATGTTATTTAATAAATTATTTCCCTAAACCCCTATGTGTGAATTCAATAACTTTTAATCAAAATAATAGCCATTGAAGAGGAATGTCATGTAACTAAGGCCTAGTTTCCATTAAGGTGGTAAATGTGTGGGAAATGGTGGTAACCTAAAACATATCAATGACATTAATGGAGATAAATGTTTTTATCATCAGTTTCGACAATTTACCACCTCAATGGAAACTAAGCCTAAATGAGAATTGCTTCAAATGACAACTAAGGGCTAGCTTCCATTGAGTTGGTAAAATGTGGAAGCTGGCTGTTAATTAAAAATACTCCATAGACGTTTCCACAATTTACTACCATACTCCATAGACGTTTCCACAATTTACCACCTCAATGGAAACAAGCCTTAACAATGGCCTAGTTTCCATTGAGGTGGTAATGTTTGGAAACTGGTGGTAACAAATACTCTCCATTAGTGGAAACTATGCCAATGTTGATATCACCAATATTTTTGTAATGTGTTTTTCCCCTACATTGGAGCCATCTTAGGCCAAGTTTCCATTGATTTGGTAATTTTTCGGAAAATGGTGATAAAAACATTTATCTCCATTAAAGTCTATGGAGATTTTCTATGTTATCCCCAGTTTCCAAACTGTACCACCTCAATGGAAACCAGGCCTAGGTTCCACATTTTGACATTTTCTGTGCTTCCTTAGTCCTTTTTAATGTTTACCTTTTAACTGTTGATATATTTAATGCCTTAAATACAAATGACAACACAGTGTTCTCAGCTGCATTCACTACTGTGTGTAAATGATGACAGCAGCTCTGTACCCAAGTGCTAGAGAATAAAAGTCCCTCCTCTTTCTAATTCCCCACTCACATTGTTGTGACGTGACATCATTAAGCTGTCATAACAATGTTATTAATGATGATGTATCCAGGGACTAATGCAGTGCCCCGCTAGTAGGGCAAATGAGGGGCAATTCTGGATCACATACCTCCCACCCCACACCATTTTTAAAGAGCTGAGCCTTTCCATTTAAACTGAAGGATGTCCAATTTTTGTCATTAGCAGGTGATTGCCATAAAATGGTAGTCAGTGTCACATACCAAGGATAGCTTTACACCCTAAAGATAGCATACAACACACACACCATACAAGTGGGCCTTTCTGGAAGGATATTACTTGCATCTACAAAATAGCAGGCCATGGCAATGCAAGTAACTGGACCTGATTAAGCCTGGACTCCCTAGTCAAAAAGGATGATCTTCCTGGGGTCATTCTAAAGTAACCAATGATTCCAGACTAGTCATCAGAAACCACAGGCCGAAATATTTAAATTAGATATTTCTAGAGTCATTCACTGGCTGTTCATGCTTGTGAAGTAATCAGTAAAGTAATCTGTTAGTCAAAGTCATCACCCAGAATTTTTTACCTTAGCCGATGACTTTACAAGTCTGATGATGTCTAATGATGTGCAAATGACTTCTAAAGTAGTTTGCTGATCATCAAATAACCCCAGGATGGTCTCTAAATTAATCCTGTTTGTTTTAAGATATTAATCTGCAATGATATTGTGGAATTTAGTATCTAACCCCTAGGTCGCAATGGGCATTTTGCTAAGCCCAATTTTACAATTGAGATCTCATATGATGGATTCTCACCACCCATTAAATCCCCTAATAACAATGCCATGACTGGCAATCTCAGCTAATGCTTACAGTCGCATGTATGGTTGGTCTAAAATACTGGAGTTAATTTGAAACTCTTAGAATACAGAGAGGTTAGCAGGAGTTACCCTTTCAGCAGCAATGTTGACTATAATATTCAAATAGTTCAATTCTGACCATGACAACAACCCAGCTGCAATATTCTGACAGCCATAAAATTGCTATGGGGGTGACATTCCCAACAAGAACCAGTGCGTTTAAGAGTTTGAGAAGCAAGAGGGTAATTAACCCCTGTGAGAAATTTTGCCCCAAGCTTTATAGTGTACAGTATATTTTATGACATCTAGGATTTGCTTGAGAGAGCGGCACTTTTAAGGAATAAGTAATTAAAAAGGAAAAACTAGCTTTATAACTTCACACTCATAAAATAAACTAGTAATAAGAAGAAAATGAAAAAGTAAAAAAAAAAAAAAAAAAACATAAGTTCTTGTTTCTTAGTTCAAATACACTAATCTTCAGCTGAAGACAAAAAAGGCAGTGCTGCCATTTTACAATCAGTCTGAACACTGCAGTGGTTTCCACAGTTCAATAACTGCAGCTTCAATAGAAATGTGAAGTTTCCTATGTATAATAAATACATTGATTTTCCTACAGCTAATAAATAAAAAGAGATGTGGCTACTATTATTTTCAAAGGAAAATATCTTTCTATGCCAGCATGAAGACAATTGGTGAGTCATACAATTAGAATTTGTGTATTTGGTTTTTGACATTGATTAAAATAGCTGAACCACTGTACAAATGCGTTTTTCAGCCATCTGGTACAATCAAGTACAACCATATATATCTTCCTAATGCTGCACTATTTTGGTACAATAAATACAAAAAGACAAAATAAATAAATATTTTTTAATGATTTATGGTTGCACTTTTATTTTAAAGGGACACTGAACCCCATTTTTTTATATTCGTGATTCAGATAGAGCATGCAATTTTAAGCAACTTTCTAATTTACTCCTATTATCATTTTTTTCTTTGTTATCTTGCTATCTTTATTTGAAAAAGTTTAAAAAGTACACTTTAAGATGCATTTAAAAAGTTTATGACATAGCATGTTGTAGCAGCTATTTTTTCATGCCTCTATGGCACTTCATAAATGCTGCTTTTAAAGGGACAGTCTAGGCCAAAATAAACTTTCATGATTCAGATAGAGCAGTGTTTTTCAACCAGTGTGCCGTGGCACACTAGTGTGCCGTGAGAGATCCTCAGGTGTGCCGCGGCAGACTGACAACAGTGTGACATATTTTTTAAATATTGGGAGGTATGTGACAGGCTCATCAGGCGTCATTTACAACCACGACATATTGGCATTCTTTCACAGACAATCATCATGATTGTTTGTGACTGAATGTCAATATATCATGTATAGTTTATAGGAGGCATGACAGCACAGTACAGTGTGTGTGTATGTATGTATGTTTGTGTATATAAATAAATATATATATATATATATATATATATATACACTGTATTAAGCTACAATGTGTTATTTTGTAAAATATTGGGATGGTGGTGTGCCGCAGGATTTTTTAATGTAAAAAAGTGTGCCACGGCAAAAAAAAGGTTGAAAATCACTGAGATAGAGCATGTAATTTTAAACAATTTTCCAATTTACTTTTATCACCAATTTTGCTTTGTTCTCTTGGTATTCTTAGTTGAAAGCTTAACCTAGGAGGTTCATATGCTAATTTCTTAGACCTTGAAGCCCACCTCTTTCAGATTGCATTTTAACAGTTTTTCACCACTAGAGGGTGTTAGTTCACGTATTTCATATAGATAACACTGTGCTCGTGCACGAGAAGTTATCTGGGAGCAGGCACTGATTGGCTAGACTGCAAGTCTGTCAAAAGAACTGAAAAAAGGGGCAGTTTGCAGAGGCTTAGATACAAGATAATCACAGAGGTTAAAAGTATATAAATATAACTGTGTTGGTTATGCAAAACTGGGAAATGGGTAATAAAGGGATTATCTATCTTTTAAAACAATACAAATTCTGGTATAGACTGTCCCTTTAAATGGACATGAAACCCAAATATTTTCTTTCATGATTCAGATAGAGCATACTATTTTAAACAACTTTCCAATTTTTTTCTATTATCTAATTTGCTTCATTTTCTTGGTATCCTTTGTTGAAAAACATACCTAGGTAGCTCAGGAGTTGGAAGCAATTTGCTGATTGGTGACTGTAAAAATACACATCTTATCATTGGCTTACTGGCGTGTTTATCTAGGGGCCCCAGTATTGCATTGCTGCTCCTTCAATAAAGGATACCAAGAGAATTAAGCAACATTAATAATAGAAGTAAATTGGAAATTTGTTTAAAATTGCATGATCTATTTGAATCATGACAGAAAGGTTTTAGGTTTTGTTTCCCTTTAAGAAGTCACACATGTTTAAAGGTACAATCCACCAATGGCAAAAATCCTTAATTATGTCTTAAAGATATAACATCATAAAATACAAAATCTAAAACACAGAAATATAACAACCCTACAACACTCATATATTTAAAAATCCACTAACTTTACATTGTTATTACTTGCACCAGTATTTCCCATTAATTCTAGTTTCGGCCTCCAGTGGGCAACTTCTGTCTTGGTCTCTAGTGGTTATTACTGTCTTCAGCCTAAGTTGGCACTTTGTTCCTGGTCTTACAGTGGACATTCCTGTTCCTGGCCCTATAGTGGGCATTACCTTAGACTCCAGTTCTGGTGTGGGTGCACCTGCTCCCCTATCCTGTTTCCAGTCACCATATCTCCAGTTCCAGTACAATAAATTTGCTAGCTTGTCTGTTACTAAAGCATGCCTAAAAGTTGTAATTCCATAACAAAGCACATACCACTCAGTATTCAAGAATGTCCTATGCCTGCGACCACCTTGCATATGCTCCTTACCGCAGAAACCACTCCGCAGAGCTTGACAGTATGTCAGGGCCATATATCGGAGCTCTCAGAGGTGGTACTAGTTTTATGAGCCCTACTTGAACAGGTGACAAAAATGGCACAGTTAATGCAGCAGTTTGTTTTCAAGATCTTCCTGATAAGCTGCAATTTATAAAACAGTCCTTTTTCACAGGCATTCCGGCTCTAATGGACACTCAGAGAGACAAAACATTTTTGGCAAATATACTCTAGAGAAGTTTCCCTCAGTTATGACATCTTTTGCATTTCCCAGGACTGCCTCTGTGTCGTGTGTAGGAAGTCCTTCCAAAACTGCTTCAGAGGGAAACACCAAAGCCACACTTTTAGCTATGGAGATTACAATAAGGAGAACTCAAGGACTCTGTTTCTATTGTGGGGGCTCCAGTCATGTCATCTTCTACTGTCCGGTGAGACCTTCCATGAAATCAGCCCAAGAGTCCCCAGCTCCTATTCCTGGTTAATCTGCTGTGGTGGCTGCTGAGAAGAGTACCACAAATCCAGCAACAAAAATGGAAGAATTCCAGATAATTAATTTCCTTGTGCAACAACCCCCAGATGAAACTAGCACTATCATCATCAAATCTGAGTCTGCTTCTCCATTGGAAGTCTTAGTACCCTCTCCCCAGCAGGATTCTGGTACACTCAGTCACCAGTAGAAGTCCAGTTCATCTGTTTCCATGACCTTAAAGGACCCTGTGAAATCAGTACTGCCAGTCTTAACTGGAACTTTACCCCCCATGGCATCCTCTGACACTGAGGAAAGGATACAGATGGGTTCACAACAACTTACAAAGATTTGGACTCCGAAGAGTCAGAGCCACAAACTGCAGTCTTGGGATGGGGAACTGTTATTCTAAATAACCTGTCTAAACACCTGTCTAAACACTCCAGACCCAAAATAAAATCCAAATCTCAGGGCACCATCATTGCAGCTCTCTGCCATGATCTTCTTCAGAAGGGCCCTTCAACAAAAACAATACCCCGGATTGTATTCTTGTCTCTGTCGGGACTCTGGTCAGGAAAGAAGACCTTCAATGGTATAAAGAAGCTAAGGCCACCAAGAGGGCATCCTTGGGGAGGGGATACTCTCATGGTCATGCCAAGATTTGATTTGAAACTGGGACTCCTGATTCACAGCCTCTTATGCTGTTCCTGCAACACCAGAGGGCTTTGTATTCTGTGGAAGTTTTTGGAGACCTGTTACCTGCAGTGGATAGGTCTCTGGCTCCACCTTCTTGCCAGCTGCAAGTAGTTCTGCAATCAGCTCTCCTATAAAATGCTGCTTCACAGACCACTTCCTTTTCTTAGTGCCTCTGTCCTTGCCTGAATTTCCTGTTTGGTTCCTGAATCTTATTCTCTAACTACCCTTTTCAATCTCCCTTGGATCTGATGTAAGATTGGCCTTGTACCCTGACTATTCTATTGGATTTGCCTTGGTTTTAGTGACTTTTCTGACTGCTCCACAGGTATCTGACCCACAGCTTGTCTCCAGGCTATTCTCCCAGTACCAGTCTGTCTTTGCTTCCAGTCTCTCCTGTGGCATAATTCTGCTTCCCTGGCATACTGTTCCTGTATTCTAGTCCTGCAGAGGGTGCCTGTCAAGTGCTGGTATCCTGTTTCAGTCCCTAGCCCTTCAGAGGGCGCTTGCTAAGTTCCTGTATCCAGCGCATATACCCAAGCCCTACAGAGAGTATCTGCCAAGTACCAGTCACTCGCTTCTGCATCCAAGTTCCACAGAGGGTTTCTGCCAAGTGCTAGCCTACTGTGCTCAAGCTCTGCAGAGGGCCTCAGCCAGGTTCCAGTATCCTGCAACTGTGCCAAGCTCTGCAGAAGGTTTCTGTCATGTGTCTGTCTCCAGCTACTGTGTCCAAGCTCTGTAGAGAGTCTCTGCCAAGTTCCAGTATCCTGCACCTTTGCCAAGCTCTGCAAAGGTTTTTTTCAAGTGCCTGTCTCTATATACTGTGTCCAAGCTCTGCAGAGAGTATCTGCCAAGTTCCTGTATCTTGTACCTGTACCAGTTCCACAAAGGGAATCTGCTAAGTTCCAGTCTCCTGCTACTGCACCCAAGGTCTACAAAGCATATCTGGTAAGTGCCAGTATCTCTGTCAAGTTCTTGTGTCCAGCTCCTGAGCCCAATCCCTGCAGTAAGCATTTCTGTCTTGGCCTCCAGTGGGCACTCCTATCTCCAGCCCTCAAGTAAGCAACTCCTGTATTGGCCGTAGAGTGGACAACTCCTGTCTCGGCCTCCAGTGGGCATTCCTGTCTTGGCCTCCAGTGGGCATTCTTGTCTTTGGCCTAAGTAGGCACTTTGTTCCTGGCCTTACAGTGGCACTCCTGTTCTGGTGTGAGCGCACCTGCTTGCCTATCCTGTTTTTCAGTCTCCAAGTTTCCATCTCCAGTACAATAAACTTGCTTCCTTGGCTGTTACTAAACCATGCCTCAAAGGGGTAATTCCATAACTAAGCACATACCGCTGGCCTTTTTCAGTATTCAAGCCGTATGCCTATCGCCAGCTTGCATATGCTCATTACCTTTAATAGTGGAATGGTACTGTGCACAATATTAAAATATTGCGCCTGCGTTAATTTGCAAGCAAATTAAAAGTGGGAATTAAATGCGACCACACAAAGTTGAATTAAGTACTACATAAAATATATTAAAATTAACAGTTGCACTTATTCATATAAGTATTAAAAAAAGTTATAATGGTTAAAAGGAATATGGTATATGACAAGTTATTTGAATGGAAAGGGCTATAATGTATATACACATGTATACATGCGTACCTCTGAGATATCTTTTTGCTGGTGGTGTGTATATATATATATATATATATATATATATATATATATATATAGGTATGTATATATGTGTATTCATGTGTATTTATGTGTTTATATGTGTGTATATATACTGGTATATTACAAAAATGGAGCAGTTAGACTTGCTTGACATAGGGTTACCACCAACCTTCAATTTGTAAAAAGAGGAATAAAACAAGCTATGCCTGTACACATACAGTATATACATATTTACACTTATATACATATTCATATATACTTTGGGGACCTTTCCACTCAAGTACCTGAAAACAAGAAAAATCTTTGTTAATACATTTTAATATTTAATAATGTGTTTTTACTGGAAATAATTTACATTCTAATGTTCTATGTATTTTTAAATAGATAATCACACACACACACATATATATATATATATATATATATATATGTGTATATATATATATATATATATATATATATATATATGTGTGTGTATATATGTGTATCTGCACTCTCAATGTCAAATAGTCGCCAACCAGGGTGCCAGATCAATAAGTAATCATAGTAATCTGCAACATAGGACTGCACTCACTGGATTTATGTAGAAAACTCTATATGTGTGTGTGTGTATATATATATATATATATATATATATATATATATATATATATATATGTAAAGACATAAATTTTTCAAAAAATACATTAGATAATTATATAGAAAAATATATTTAAAAATAAAAGGAACATTTACTTCTATGTGAAGAACACTGGAATGTAAAATATTCATAACTAACTTCGGGTTAGCGGGTTTAACTCCTGTCACGTTAGCACGTTAGTGTTCAGTGTCAGTTTGTTTTACAGTTTGTGCTCTTCATTCAAGTATATGGGGAGAAGAAGTTAACACTGTTGCAATATCCTAAGTCCTTAATTTAACACGTGTTGGCTTTCACTCGTAATCATACATTTTACTTTTAACTTGAAGGTGCTAAAAGTTTGCTTCTGGCAGTGGACAACATAAAAAGACAGAAGCGCCACATGGCCCAGTATTGTTTGATACAACAATGATATGATGTGTGGTAGATACACTCACATTAGGTTCATTAAGCCTGAAGAAACAGCCACTGGTTGGCTGAGAAACGCGTTGCTAGTATTTTTATCATTTTTAATAAAGTAAGTTGTATATACTTACCACTTGCTGCCATACATGTTCTTTATCTAACCATCTCCTTATTCTGGATTGCTGGGAGATCCTGTTTGCTGCGCATCAGTCTACTGGGTGACTGTTTGATTCCAGTTCACCTCTAGCGCACCAAAGGAGGTGCTTCACCAAATGTGAGTGTAACTTTACCACACTAAACCTATCTTGTTCAAACAATACTAGGCCATATTGGCACTCTTGTTGTCTTTTGTTCACATTTTCTACAGATCACTGAACACCTACTGGAGGTCAGTCTGCTGGGTGACTGAATTTGACCCCAGCCTGCTCCATCTGCACCACTAGGGGTGCTTCACCTAATGTGAGTGTATCTACCACACTTCATATCATTGTTGTATCAAACAATACTGGACCATGTGGCGCTTCTGTCTTTTTATGTTGTCTACAAATCATTGATCCTGGATCATGGCCTTGATCCTCATACAGACAGTTGCCTTGATCTGAACCAATTTCCTATTATAGTGACATCTCCATTATTTATGGGACATTATCAATGCTACATTGAGATACACTTTGAATATTACAACATTCACTTGTATAACTGAACCTGTTTCTTTTTTAGGTATCTAGACAAAGATACATTATTTTTGTGATATCTATTGTGACATATACGATATCTAGCTTTACTAGTAGCATCTAGATAAAGATACCCATTGTTTTATATTTTGACACACCTTGTCTCTAGCTAGTCAGCACATATACTTGCGTTTGATATTCCAAGGGCGCCCCCTATATACATTTCTACTTCTGGCAGTGATTGCATATGAGCGAAAGTGCTAAATAGCACGCCACTTGTACCACTGGCTCAAAATCAAACAATCAAAAGTCCACTATCAATATGTATAATAGTCAAATGCAACAAAATGTTAAGACTTGTAAAAAAATAGTCTGCCGTCTAAAGTGCTTGAGTTTGATATCAAATCCATTTTGAAATTTGTGAGATATTTTGACTAAAAAGGTAATAATAATGATCCTTGTGCACATTCACACAGTTTTGTTATATACACATATTAAATACTCTAGTACTTATATCTTTAGGTGAAATTAGAAAACATTTAAAAAGCAGATGGTAATTTAATGCCTTTTGCTAAAACAAAAAGCCAGCCAATTTATAGATTTTAACAAATAAAATGTTTTAAAGGGACACCCAAATGTTTTCTTTCGTGATTCGGATAGAGCATGCAATTTTAAGCAACTTTCTAATTTACTCCTATTATCATTTTTTCTTCGTCCTCTTGCTATCTTTATTTGAAAAAGAAGGCATCTAGGCTTTTTTGGTTCAGGACTCTGGACAGCACTTTTTTATTGGTGGATGAATGTATCCACCAATCAGCAAGAACAACCCAGGTTGTTCACAAATAATGGGCTGGCATCTAAACTTACATTCTTGCATTTCAAATAAAGATACCAAGAGAATGAAGAAAATTTGATAATAGGAGTAAATTAGAAAGTTGCTTAAAGGGACAGTCTGGGCCAAAATAAACTTTCATGATTCAGATAGAGTATGTAATTTTAAACAATTTTCCAATTTACTTTTATTACCAATTTTGCTTTGTTCTCTTGGTATTCTTAGTTGAAAGCTTAACCTAGGAGGTTCATATGCTAATTTCTTAGACCTTGAAGGCTACCTCTTTTCAGAATGCATTTTAACAGTTGTTCACCACTAGAGGGTGTTTGTTCATGTATTTCATATAGATAACACTGTGCTCGTGCACGTGAAGTTATCTGGGAGCAGGCACTGATTGGCTAAACTGCAAGTCTGTCAAAAGAACTGAAATAAAGGGGCAGTTTGCAGAGGCTTAGATACAAGATAATCACAGAGGTTAAAAGTATATTAATATAACTGTGTTGGTTATGAAAAACTGGGGAATGGGTAATAATGTTAATTATCTAACTTTTAAAACAATAAAAATTCTGGTGTAGACTATCCCTTTAAAATTTCATGCTCTATCTGAATCACGATAGAAAAAATTTGGGTTCAGTGTTCCTTTAAATAAAGTTTGTAAAGAAAAAATAGAAATAGGCAATACGAATGCCCACCCCAGAAAAAAAAACAGATTTTGCAATAGAAAATAGTGTCTGTTCTTCATTAGATATTACTAAATTATAACTTACTAGTCCTAAAGCCCGTTCCCACGGGCCATTTTTTGCAGTACAGTGGTCCCACCCCTTGCGTTCTCTCCCTCCCACTCTCTTTTGCTTTCTCTCTCTCCCCCCTCTCTTTTGTGCTCTCTCTCCCCCTCTCTTTTGAGCTCTCTCTCTCCCCCCTCTCTTTTGCGCTCTCTCTTCCCCCCTCTCTTTTGTACTCTCTCTCTCCCCCCCTCTTTTGCGCTCTCTCTCTCTCCCTCTCTATCTCCCCTCTCTCTTTCTCTCTCTCCCCTCTCCCTCTCTCTCTCTCCCCACCCTCTCTCTCTCTATTTCCCCTCTCTCTCTCCCCCTCTCTCTCTCTATCTCCCCTCTCTCTCTCTCCTTTCTCTCTCTCCCCTCTCTCTCTCCCTTCTCTCTCTCTCCCCTCTCTCTCGCTCCCCTCTCTCTCTCCCCTCTCTCTTTCTCTCTCCCCTCACTCTTTCTCTCTCCCTCTCTCCCCGCTCTCTCTATATCTCCCCTCTCTCTCTTTCTCTTTCCCCTCTCTCTCTCTCTCTCTCTCCCCTCTCTCAACCTCTCTCTCTCCTCTATCTCCCCCCTCTGTCTCTCTCTCTCCCCTCTCTCTCTATCTCCCCCTCTCTTTCTCTCTCCTCTCTGTCTCTCTCTCTCTCCTCTCCCCTTTCTCTCTTCCCTCTCTCTCTCTCCCCTCTCTCTCTCCCCTCTCTCTCCCCTCTCTCTCCCCCCTCTCTCTCCTCTCTCTCTCCCCCTCTCTCTCTCCCCTCTCTCTCCCCTCTCTCTCTCTCCCTCCTCTCTCCCCCTCTCTCTCTCCTCTCTCTCTCTCCCCCCTCTCTCTCTCTTCTCTCTCTCTCCTCTCCCCTCTCTCTATCTCCCCCCTCTGTCTCTCTCTCCCTCTCTCTCTCTCCCTTCTCTCTCTCTCTCCCCCCTCTGTCTCTCTCTCTCCCTCTTTCTCTCTCTCTCTCTCCCCCTCCCCCCTCTCTCTCTGTCTCCCCTCTCTCTCCCCCCCTCTCTCTCTCCCCTCTTTCTCTCCCCACATCTCTCCCCTCTCTCTCTCCCCTCTCTCTCTCCCCCCTCTGTCTCTCTCTCTCCTCTCTCTCTCCCCTCTCTCTTTCTCTCTCCCCTCTCTCTCTCCCCTCTCTCTCTCCACATCTCCCCTCTTTGTCTCTCCCCTCTCTCTCTCTCCCTCTCTCTCCCCTGTCTCTTTCTCCCTTCTTGATCTCTCTCTCCCCCCTCTCCCCTCTATTGAGCTGTTTGAGCTCTCTCCACGGTCTTTCATGGCCCTGCCCCCAGCCCCACCCCCTTCAGGGCCTGCACGCTAGGCCACACCCGTCACACGTATTCACATTAGGCCACGCCCCCTTCATGATTGGTCACGCCCCCACAGGCACTCGGCCACAGCCCACTTCTTCTTGCGGCAGACGGCAGATCAGGTAGGGAATCCAAGGCCAGGTGTGTTTGTCCTCGTGCTGTCTCTACTGCGCATGACAGCTTCGGACAAACACACTTGGCCTTTTATAGTATAGGATTCCAATGAATTTCAAAGAAAATGTACATAGTGAAAAACTGGTACAAAAATAATTGCTACTTTTCATCTAAAGGGTTCCTCATATGATACAGATCTACAGTAGCTCAAAGTTTAGTGCCCAGTACAAGTAAACATGCCAGGCTCTTCAATAAAACTTTATTTAGTACAACAGAAGTATAAAAACATTGTCACTCAGGTACGACACTATAGTGAAACATCAGTCATTATTTGAACAATTTGTTCAGACATTTAGAATGCCAGCTTTACTAAACAAATCTTGTGGCACTGGCTTCTTGCAATCTAGTCTCCTGAACCTGGTACAGGGGAGCATAATTTCACTTACATACATTAGATAGTGAGCATATAAATGGTTCAGCCAATCGGATTGAACTTGAATCTGATTGGCTGATTCAATCAGCCAATCAGATTTTTCTACCTTAATTCCGATTGGCTGATAGAATCCTATCAGCCAATCGGAATTCGACGGATGCCATCTTGGATGACGTCATTTAAAGGAACCTCATTCGTCGGGAAGTCGTCGTGCCGGATGGATGCTCCGCGGCGGAGGAGCGAAGAAAGAAGATTGAAGATGCAGATTTGCTTGAAGACATCGCCGATGGAAGAAGACTCTCTGCCGCTTGCTTGAAGACATCGCCCGGATGGAAGAAGACTTCACTGCCACTTGCTGGAAGACATCGCCCGGATCGGATGAGGAGTTCGGCCCGGCATGGTGAAGATAAGGTAGGGAGATCTTCAGGGGGGTAGTGTTAGGTTTATTTAAGGGGGGTTTGGGTTAGATTAGGGGTATGTGGGTGGTGGGTTGTAATGTTGGGGGGTGGTATTGTGTTTTTTTTTTCAGGCAAAAGAGCAGTTTTCTTTGGGGCATGCCCCCACAAAAGGCCCTTTTAAGGGCTGGTAAGGTAAAAGAGCTTTGAACTTTTTTTAATTTAGAATAGGGTAGGGAATTTTTTTATTTTGGGGGGGCTTTATTATTTTATTAGGGGGCTTAGAATAGGTGTAATTAGCTTAAAAATCTTGTAATCTTTTTTTTATTTTTTGTAATTTAGTGTTTGGTTTTTTTTGTAATTTAGTTTAGTTTATTTAATTGTATTTTTAGATAGATATTTGTAGTTTCTTTAATTTATTGATAGTGTAGGTGTATTTGTAACTTAGGTTAGGATTTATTTTACAGGTAATTGGGTAATTATTTTAACTAGGTAGCTATTAAATAGTTAATAACTATTTAATAGCTATTATACCTAGTTAAAATAATTAACAATTTACCTGTAAAATAAATATAAACCCTAAGATAGCTACAATGTAATTATTAATTACATTGTAGCTATCTTAGAGTTTATTTTATAGGTAAGTATTTAGATTTAAATAGGAATATTTTAGTTTATAATATGAATTAGATTTATTTAATAAGAATTTAGTTAGGGGTGTTAGAGTTAGATAGAGTTAATATAGTTTATATAAATACTATAGTAACTATATTAACTATATTAACCCTAATATAATTAGGGTTAATATAGTTAATATATATAATGTAATAACTATATTAACTATAATATACTTAGGGTTAATATAGATAATATAGCTGGCGGCGGGGTAGGTAGATTAAATTAGGGGTTAATAATTTTAATATAGATGGCAGCGGTGTAAGGGGTTCACATTAGGGGATAGATCAGTTAGATGGTAGCGGTTTTAGGGGTTCACATTAGGGGATAGATCAGTTAGATGGTGGCGGTTTTAGGGGCTTACAGTAGGGGGTTAGTTTATGTAGATGGCGGCGGTTTAGGGGTTAAATACTTTATTAGGGATTGTGGCGGGGGATCGCGGTTGACAGGGAGATAGACATTGCGCATGCGTTAGGTGTTAGGTTTTATTTAGCAGATCGCGGTTGACAGGGAGATAGACATTGCGCATGCGTTAGGTGTTAGGTTTATTTAGCAGCCAGTTTAGGGAGTTACGGGGCTCCAATAGTCAGCGTAAGGCTTCTTACGGCTGCTTTTTGTGGCGAGGTGAAAATGGAGTAAGATTTCTCCATTTTCGCCACGTAAGTCCTTACGCTGTATATTGGATACCAAACTGCGCGGGTTTGGTATACCTGCCTATGGCCCAAAAAACTACGGGCGACGGCAGAAATATACGCGCGTAACTTCTAGGTTACGCCGTATATAGGATACCAAACCCGCGCAAATATTGGCGTCGCCAGCTTTTGCGGGCGACGATTTTTATCGGATCGACCCCCAGACCTTTGTTTAATTTAAAAAATGTCCCACAATTGCCCCCATAATAAAGTGTACAAGTCCTTTTTAAAAATAAAAAATATGAGCATTTTTTTTTAAAAAAACCCATGCACAAAGCAGTTAAAAGGGGTTAAAGTGAGGGGATGTGGGGTGTTAGAAAAAAAATGGCACTGAAAAGTGCCTTTACATTGCAGTCTATGAGAACTGTGTTTTCTCTATAAAGATATATGTATATGCTTATATACATATATATTGATGTGTTAATATGTGTATATACACATATTAACACATAAATATATATGTGTATATTCATATACATATATATTTTAAACATGCTGCGCTGCGCTAGGTTCTCTGCCGAGTGTATCAGCATCAGAACAAGGCTTCCTTCCATGCAATGCAAATGCAAGGTCGCCTTCGCATTGTGCTTTACTTGTAATACCAGCGCAGATTTGCGTGGGCCGGTATTACTGAGTGGCGCTCAAATACTATGCTTGCGAAAGCGCAATTTTACGCTCCACTTGTAATCTAGCCCTCAGTGTTAAATCATGTTTCGGAGCGCTTGCAACTCTAGAATGTGTGTTTAATACCATTATTACCTTTGTAGTTTTTTTTTTTTTTAATTAACAATGGTGCTTAATTGTCTTTTAAAATTAACATTGGTGATTTATTTAATTAGAAAACACATTTTATGTTTTAAATTCTATGTATGTCGAAATGCAAAAAAAAAATATTTTTATAGTAAAATGTTCACAAGATTTTCAATATGTTAGTCACAAAAAATGAATGTCTAAAAGTAATAAAAAAGACAGTAGCTGAAGCTATTAATCATGTGTCAGTTGTCCACCAATGTCTTGTGCAAATGAGGTTTAAATATCAGATGTGATAGAAAGTTTAAAGGTCATACTGACGGAATTGCACACATGTTTCAAGCAATTAGATTCAAACTTCTGCAATGCAAAGCCTGGAAAGTGAAAAGCAAATCTGACAAAATGCTAATCTTTTACATAAAAAGTGCCTTCTTCTAAAACACTTTGGGCCGCAGAAAAGCTGACACTGAAGTTACGAGCTGCATGTCTAACCAGACAAAACGATGGAGAAAATCTGCTTTCAAACAAGATCATAAATCGTGTATAGTGCAGGGGAATGAATCTAAGAACTGCTTAAACCATTTACTTTTTTTTTTTTTTTTGGTATGCAAAGCTGTATAACCACGTTGTGAAATCAAGGGGTACGAACATAGAAAGGACGACATATGTATCAATTCTGCTAAAGGATATAAGCAAATGGAATAAAATGCTTTATTTATGAGTCTTATTACAGGTCAATGATCAGGGCCGGATTAGGGAAAAAAAAAAAAAAAAAAGGACAGCCCTAAATTCCATCAACTCCAGAGAATGCACACACAACCAAACTCAGCATTTGCTATTAAACATATGGTGCAGATGCTCTGTATGAAATATTTTGTTTAATCTTTCTATAAATGTTTCTTAATTATCTAGTAGATTCAAGAAATTAAATGTAAGGGTTCTGGGTAAAGACTGATCTTTCTTGTTCTAACCATTATAAGAGGCGATGTAATTATGGCACTCAGTTGTGGTAGGGTAATAACTGGAAATATCAGATGCTAACTATCCATAGTTTAGTATTTGTTTTGTTTGTATAAGGTATGGTTTTTGCACCTTAAGTACTACCATTGTTGCACAGAACACAGACATCGCTACATAAAGGTACGTTTGCATGTAACAAGTGATATCATGGTTATATAAATAAACTGCATCAGACTTACATTCATAGTGACATATTTATAGTGCCAAAGTTGAAAAAAAAGGTAGTAAAGGTGATAAGCAACATGTGAGTAATTTTTTTCTAAAAATTAAAAACAAAATTTAGTATCAACTCAAAATTCTAAAAACACCAAAATGTAGAATGTTGATTCTATGCTTCATGATAAAAATGATTCATTATAACTTAGAAGAAATATTTTTTGTCAATTTACACTATCAATTTATGTAGAAGATAAGATGTTTTGTAAAACTACACAAAAACTCTGATTACACTCATTAGTCTTTAATCATTTCAATAGACACATACTCCTACCACTGTGTAAATCACTTAGATTATTAAAAAAAAAAGTATAGTAATTAACACATCATACATAAACTGTTTGAACCAAAATAAATAAATAATCATTCTATATTACTTTTCACAAAATGTCACCTATGTTTACACTAACCTGGTTAGTCAGGGAAACAAGGATCTAAGTCACAACATCAACAACACAACACTAATAATTGATGTTACTATGGCAATCTCTTAAACAAAAGGTGGGTGCTACAGCCTGAGCATTCAACTGTGCAGCAAGGCATCTTAGCACAGGTGGAGTTTGGTAAGTATGCCTTGTGCAATTAGTAGAAAACATACTTACCAATCAGTTTCCATGGTAATGGTGATTGTCAGCCAGAACATACCTACCAATCAGTTCCCATGGTAATGGTGATTGTCAGCCAGAACATACCTACCAATCAGTTCCCATGGTAATGGTGATCATCGGCCAGAGCATGCCTACCAATCAATTCCCATGGTAATGGTGATAACCAGCCCGTACATACCTACCAATAAGTTCCCATGGTATTGGTGATAAGCAGCCCGCACATAACTACCAATAAATTCCCATGGTAATAGTGATAACCAGCCCGCACATACCTATCAATAAGTTCCCATGGTAATGCTGATAAGCAGCCAGCATATACCTACCAATTAGTTCCCATGGTACTGGTGATCCCCAGCCAGTACATAGCTACCAATCAGTTCCCATAGTAATGGTGATCACCAGCCAGAACATAATTACCAATTAGTTCCTATGGTACTGGTGATCACCAGCCAGCACATACCTACCAATCAGCTTCATTGTTAAAAGTGATTGCCTCTCTTAGCATATGTAACATTCAGCGCTCATGGCAATGGTGATCACCTGCCAGAGCATACCTACCTATCAGCTCCCAAGGTAATGGTGATTATCTGCCACAGCATACCTACCAATCGGTTTCCATGGTAATGGTGATCACCTGCCAGAGCATACCTAACAATCAGTTATCATGGTAATGGTGATAACCTGCTAGAGCATACCTACCAATCATCTCCCATGGTAATGGTAATTATCTGCCAGAGTATACCTACCAATCAGTTTCCTCTGTATTGGGGATCCCATGGTAATCGTTATTATCTGCAAGAGCATACCTACCAATCAGTTACCTTGGTAATAGTGATCACCTACCAATGCATAACTAATAATCAGCTCCAATGATAATGATGATCACCTTTCAGAGCATACTTAACATTCAGAGCCCGTGGTAATTGTGTTCACCTATTAGGCACATGGGAGCTTTTATATAAGAAAGTCTCTGTATGAACCGAAGGACATTAGACTTAATTTTGGAAGGAGAGTACTCATGCCTTTGCCATTAAGAGGTGATTTCCAGTAATTGCATTGCATTGAGGGATCTGCACACAAGAGGATCCATGTCTCTGTAGTTATCATATGATTACAGTGACAGTAGCAATCAATAGCCTCAATTTGTTGTTGATGATAAGGCTCATAGATTCTTATGCCGCTAATACACAAGTCCATAAATTTCAAAGAACTCCAGCCACCAACTTCTTTAAAAGACCTTTATTCTTTTATCTTGGGTCCCATTGATAATACGTTTCAAGCCTGCATTAGGCTCTTAGTCATGTACATGGTGGCTGGAGTTCTTCAAGTAGCAGTTCTAATGGGGGGTTCACAGGGACTCAACAGCACCCAAGTTTCAAGGCAGTGTTGTGTTAAAGGGACATGAACCCCACATTTTTTATTTCTTAGTTTAGAGAAAATATACAATTTCAAACAACTTTCCAATTTACTCTTATTATGAAATTTGCTTCCTTCTCTTGGTATTCTTTGTGGAAGAAACAGAAATGCACTACTTGGAGCTATCTGAAGACTTTAGGTGAGCCAGTACCAAGAGGCATTTGTGGGTGGCCACCAATCAGCAGCTTGCACCCGATAGTGCATTGCTCCACCTGAGCCTATTCAGGTATGCATTTCAATAAAGGATACCAAGAGAATAATGCACATTAGATCACAGAAGTAAATTGGAAAGTTGTATATCTTGTGTACAGTTCTGTAAACCATTTCTTTAGAAGGATATAAATAAACTAGAAACTGTCCAAAGGCAGGGGGCTACTAAAATGGTACTTGGTCTTAAATATAAAACCAAATAAAATGAGTTGCTCTCCTCTTTTTAATCAAAATGTTGTGCTGATTTCAAATGTGCCTAATATTGTATAACTGGATAAATGCATAAATGCAAGATGGCACAAACTTACAAAAAATAATATATATATATATATATATATATATATATATATATATATATATATATATATATATATATATATATATATACAGTATATATATATATATATACCGTATATATACCGTATATATACAGTATATATATATATATATATATATATATATATATTCTGCACTCACTGGACTTTTATAAGTGAAATAAGGATTCATAGGTAACGTTTCAGGACCTAACTCCCCTTCATCAGACTAAGAGTTGGATCAGGGTTGGTCTGATGAAGGGGAGTTAAAGGGACACTGAACCCAATTTTTTTCTTTTGTGATTCAGATAGAACATGAAATTTTAAACAACGTTCTAATTTACTCCCATTATCAAATTTTCTTTATTCTCTTGGTATCTTTATTTGAAATGCAATAATGTAAGTTTAGATGCCGGCCCATTTTTGGTGAACAACCTGGGTTGTCCTTGCTGATTGGTGGATAAATTCATCCACCAATAAAAAAGTGCTGTCCAGAGTCTGAACCAAGAAAAAAGCTTAGATGCCTTCTTTTTCAAAATAGAGGCTGAATTCCAGTGGAGATTACAGGCAGCGCTGGCCCAGTTTGTCTGTCTTGGCAGAGGGCAAACTGGCCTAGAAGGATATGGTTCGACGGAAACTCTGGAACGAGGCTCTCAAGTTCAAACAGGACTACCAGGGGAATTCCCTGCCTACTCCAGAGCAGCAATACTGGCTCCAGATGGATCTACGAATGCTGTTCCTGGGAAAGCAGCCCCGGGAGGAATGGATGGCAGAATTGGATGGGTTGGTCCAGACAGAGATGGAGGTGGATGAAGGGTACCGGCCACTGCGGTGGTATGTGGCCCAGGTGTGTCCGGATATGGAGATGGATGGTCCTACAGAGGGCTATGACTACGGCAGCCCAGGATTGCTATTTGAAAGTCTCACACAGGACCCCCACTGCGGGAGTACAGCAGAGTGGCGTCAGGAGGACATACTGGAACGCAGAGAGCTGAGTCTGAACCTTACAAAGGTACCCGGGCTGAGGGACGATCTTTATTACCTAGCTGCGCACGAGTGGGAGCTAGAAAAAGCATATAAAAGACTGTTAGATCTCGTTCAGCAGCATGCCTCAGAGCCTGCAGAGGGCTATGGTGCAGCGATCAAGGATTTATTGGACTTTTCCTCAGAGGAGTGGCAATCGGTAATGAGCTACCATGAGCTGCTAGACTATGATCAGCAGCCAGGTCCTGAGCTTGCCACACCAGTAGAAGCGCTGGCAACAGGGCAGGGCACCAATGGCCTCTGTCCAGCACCTGTGATATCTCTGGAGTCCCAGGGAGAGGAGGTAGTCGATTTCATACACAGCCACAGGCTCCAGAGATTGATAATTTAATAGACTTTTCCTCTGATTAGGGACAGACTGGTGAGCCTCCAGCAGAAGAGATGGTCACAGGGCAGAGCACCCCGTGTCTCTGCCCAGCACCTGCAGCAGCTCCAGGAAGCCAGGGAGAGGAGGTAGCCGACCTCTCTCCACAGCAGCAGAGTCAGTTCCAGGGAGAGGAGGTAGCTGACCTCTCTCCCCAGTGGCAGAGTGGTTTCCAGGGAGAGGATGTAGCCGACCTCTCCCCACAGCAGGAAAGTCAGTTCCAGGGAGAGGGGTAGCCGACCTCTCTCCACAGCGGCAGAGCCATTTCCAGGGAGAGGAGCTAGCCAAACTTTCTCCCCAACTGCAGAGCCAGTTCTAGGAAGAGGAGGTAGCTGACCTATCTCCCCAGCAACAGAGCGGTTTCCAGGGAGAGGAGGTAGCCAACCTCTCTCCCCAGCGGCAGAACCAGTTCCAGGGAGTGGAGGTAGCCGACCTCTCTTCCCAGCAGCAGAACCAGTTCCAGGGAGAAGAGGTAGCTAGCCTCTGTCCCCAGCAACAAAGCAGGGCCCAGGGAGAGGAGGTAACCGACCTCTCTCCCCAGCAACAAAGCAGGGCCCAGGGAGAGGAGGTAGCCGACCTCTCTCACAAGCAGCTTAGCGTGTTCCAGGAAGAGGAGATCAGCATTCTCACTCCCCAGTGGCCAAAAACAAAAATGGAAAAAAGTTTTGGGCTGGGCCATCTGACTAACACAGGTCCAAACCAGTGGTTGGTCTGGTATCTGGTTAGTCTACCCCAGGGGGGGAAGGAATTTTTAAGGAAAGTTTCCGTTACTTTTGTATTTTTCCGTCCACCGACTATGGACCCTGGAGGTGGCCTCAGGCATGGCCTCAGGCAATGAATACCCTGGGGGAGAAGCTGTGATTGGAGGAAGCCAGATTAGTCATTGCTGACGTGTGAAGAGAGGATCTCCGGTTGGGGGAAGCTGCTCTGGCTGTGAAAAGAACAAAGTTAAGTTTTTAAACAAAACGGCTGCTTTCTAAACTTTGATGAATGAAAGTGCCCCTGTTTTTAATAGTATTTTTAAAAAACGGGCTTTCATTCATCAAAGTTTACCTACACTTTATCTATGTTTTTACTGTAAATATTTCACATGCTAATGTTCTTCAAATAAGGGAATATGTTCTAAGTATTTTTAAATATATATATATATATATATCTGTATATATCTATAACTATGTATAATCCTCTATATATATAAGTTTATATACATGTTACCAAACAAAATCCGATATATATATAGAAATATGTATTTATGAATAAATAGAACATATTCTGCTATGTGAATAACATTGGAATGTTAAATATTAATATTTCATGTCGGGTTAGCGCACTTGGTTATACCTGATGGGGTTTATGCGTAAGTAGGGTGTAGGTTTTTTTCCCACTTTTCTCACTCCATTGCAGTCTATAAGTGAATATGTTAACGCAATTGCGATATTGTAAGTTTGGCTTTATGTGCATGTCATGTTAGCTTGCGAGCATAAATGTTTTACTTTCAATTTGTGATATGCATCCGATAATTACTGCTCCACTTGTCATTTGGCCCAAATGTATATATATTATTTTCCCTAAGTACTTGATCTGCAAAAATAAAAAAACTGATAAATTATTTTAATTTAAAGGGACAGTCAAGTAAAAAATCAAAATGCATATCAATGCATTGCAGTTTTGATTAAAATGTTTGCGTTATACAAATATTAGCAAAAATTCTTCTAGTAAAAGTATCTTTGTGATTGCTTTTACTTTGCACAGTGCATATTGAGCATACGTCTGTATGCCCATGCACCCTCCAGACACTACACTTCTGCTTAGGAAGTCAGCAGTGACATCCGTCCCAAAAAGGCAGGTGTGCTGGCATACTTGTGTATGTTTGTTATATTGTCATGCACAGAAAATATGTTTGTCAATACTTGTGTATTGTAAAAAGCTTCTAATCAAAATCAAAATACAATGATAAGCATTTTAGTTTTAGCTACAGTCACGTAAACCTTATGCACAAAATATTTAGACTGTTTAAATAGAATTCTTCCATGTGTTTAACAGAAAATGTTAGAGAATAAAGCCCTTTTAGTTCTAGCCTATTAATTGCAGAATCAGTCACATTGTAGGTGACTACAACAATCTGTAAGTATAGAATGCATAACTGTATTAGGGCCCTAATACCAACAGGTGCCACTCATACAACCACAAGTCCCTAGGAACTGCTCTGTGTTTCAAACCACAAAGACAAGGAGGAAACAAGTGCCAGCAAACAGTATCAGCTTGCTCTAGAGATCAGACTTCAATGATGACATCTGCAGGAGGAGGGGGGACAGCAAACACTGTCACATCTGTACAGCAAAACAACACTACACTAACACAGAAAGTTTGCACTTTGCTTGAGAAGCATTTACCTCATAAAAGTACACATGAACAGGATGTGGTAGCAGTTTTGTTTTTCTTTTTTTATGTGTGTGCATGAAAGAAGGGGCCAGAAGGGCTGGGATAAGAGTTTATTTTTTGTCATCTTCGCGAGACAACTACTCATTCATCCAGATCACAGCTAAAAAAAAAAAAAAAAAAAAACTGGTCGCAGAAATTAGCAGTTTCGGCTCAGCAGCAAAGTCGCCAGCCTGTGAAGGCAGAGAGAAATTGACTAATTAGCAATGCGCACTAAAACTTGACGGTTCTTTATAGAGAGAGAGATGAGAGAGGGATGGGGAAAGGGAGAGGGAGGAGGAGGACATGGGGAGGGAGGGGGAGGGCTCGGTTTCCCCCCTTTCTTTCTTCCAAAGATGTTTGAAATCGCAGTCATTTACGCTCGACAATTTTTACAATAGCCTTGAGCCATAATTTTGCGAGGCTCTTCAGCATCCATCCCCCTTGCATGGTCTCTCTCCACTGGCCATGCACGACCGTTTCTCTCCCCAACCGTGGATTTCCTATTACTCTCGTTACGACTCACTGAGCCCCAGGCCCAAGGATAATGATGTGTTGTTTCTTGGTAGCATAATTTGTCACACGTACATTTTTTTCTTCTTCTTCTCTTGCAGAAAGCTCTGCTCACTCTCTCCCTCTCCTTATTCTCTCTTCTCTCTCTCCCTCCGTCACTCATTTTTTCTTTCTTTGCTAATTCACAATGATCAAATGATGAACGACAAAATAAATTGTAAAGAGTGACTGACTGGAGTTTGGGAGCAAGAAGGTTGTGTTCTTTTTTTTTTTTTTCTGGATCAAACCACAAACCTTTTAAAAAGAAGGCGTTTAATCCTTCTAGGGTGGAAAGCTTTAGTGATCCTATACTTTGGCATCTGATTGCGAACAGGTAAGTTTCTGGCCTTGCATTTAATCTCTATTGTGTATTAATAGTCTGTATATTTGTTATTTCTTTATTTTGCTTTCCATGCAGACAGTGAACTCCAAAAATAGAAAAATAACCTGGACAAACAGTAAGGGGAGGGGGAGAGGTGACCGGTTCCAGTGCAAGGGGAAATCCTCTTGCAAATCCTCTATTTATCTGACACATGCTGCTGGAATAAAGGGGTTGGCAAAAAAAGGACTGTTTTAGTGCAGCCTTGAAAGTAGCCCGGGATACTACAACAGCCATTAAAACAATGGTATCCAAGGCAGAGCTGCAGCTTGCTGCAGGGACAGTGAGCTGTGTGCTGGGGAATAAACAAGGTATCATAATATACTGAGGGTCTGTAATATGGGGGATGAGACATGGGAGGTAGCAGTACAGACTCTCCCTCTCACATAGGAGCTGTGGAATTAATAGCATCCTTGTCTTACCTTTCCTATATCTTGGATAATACTTTTTGTGTATCCTATAATAATAATAATAATAATAATAATAATAAAGCTTCCATTATCTTGTTGCTTTAACCTTTCTGTGCAGTCAGATTGGAAATACGTTTCACTACGGATCGGTTAGAAATCCACAATTTATTTAAGAAAGGGGACATTAAATGAATAAACATTATTTATTGGTTGACGTTTATTGTTACAGATCAGCAAAGTGGTTTAAAAGACAAAGTAGATTTTATAATGTTGGTGAATACCATAAACCCAGTGTTGTTTATTCAGAAGGCATCACAATAATAAAAAGTAAACTCCGCTGATGTCTGAGGTGTGTTTACAGCAGGTGACACTCAAATGCATGATGATGGTGCTTTTTCATGTGTATTCTACCTTAATGAAAGCAAAGCGTCAATGTAGCTCCTAAGACCTATTTATTTTACATGTTAGGAATCCTCACTAATTCACTAGGATTCGTATACTTGCATATATATACGGTAGTTGTTCTTTCAGGTACTGTAATTGCAGGAAACTACTTTTTCTTGTGGAAGCAAACCCCTTTGATGTTGGTGAAGCCTGCAACTCATTGCTCTTAAAAGCTTTTCAGACCTCTCTGGAAATTCAATGTGTTAAAGGAAGAATGTTCAGTTTATAGTAGAATATTGAGGGATGCAGTCTAACAGACTAAACAGTAACATAGACCCCTTTTCTGATACCATGTCCACAGACTGCATGGGTCCCCTTATGCTAATCCTGTTTGTGATATGACAGGCTGGCATGCTAGTGATATGAGGCTCACAGACAGGGAGCAGTATGACAGAGCTGTGTGGTGCTTGCCTCTCTTGGCAGTGGAGGGCTCCATAGAGAACAAACCTAAATATATGGGAGAACCTGAAGATATCAAAACTGTACTTCTATGCTAAATGTTTTTGTGAGTCTGGACAGGAGGGGAGGGACTATTCGCTTAACCACTTGGACTTTTGCAATTGTAATTGAATGCTTTTAATTTGAAACATGATTGTGTATGTAAAACTCAGATTAATTTGATTTGTAATCACTTATTTTTTATTAAATTTGCCATGGAATAAGTTTGTAGTTTTTTTTTTTTTTGTTTCTTTAATTTTTTTAGGAAACTAAAAAGACACATGTAACCAGCTTACTGTGGGTTTTTGGCATGGTCCAAAGAATTGGTGGCAATTGCTGTGACATTTTATATATATATATATATATATATATATATATACATATATACATACACATATATACATACGGTATATATATACCGACTAAGCTAAAAAGGAGCCCACATTAATATGTGTCTAACTGACTTGCTAAAATTTCAGCCTTTTTTAGATCAAGGGCTGTCCTGTCATATAGCAGTCTAACACCATTCAAAAGAAATATTTAGCCCCAAGTAGTAGGCACTGGCAGTTTTCTTGACTGTAAAGTAGCTAGGGATAGTCCTGGACATACTTGTTGACCATTTTGGCTCTTGTTAGCAAGGTTCAGTTGATCTCACTAGCAACAGGGTATACTGGATTCATTTGTTGCTTTTTTTTAGATAAGCCCTTAAAATTATTTACATAATTAGCAAACTTGTTTTGATGCTCAGTTCCAGATGTAAAATTCCTTAAAAAAAATTAGGGTAAACCTCTTTTGGCTCACACATGCCTTACACAGAAAAGAACAGCTAGGATATTGATAAAGATCCATCAATGGTTTTCCCAATATAAAATATTTTTTATTTCAAATCAACTCTGTACTAATACAAGTTACATTGTTTCCTGAATTTAATACACTTATTAAAATAGTATAAAAAAGGCATTCAACTTCTACCATTTAAATTGGTAACATCCGAAAAGGGTAGGTTCTTTCTCAGACCAAACACTGCAGACCTCAGCTACAATATGTATTTTATGAATTGCTCATCTTAAGTGTTAACTTGTTGGCAAGTTTCAATATCCTAGAGAGAATGTGATTTATCATAGTGGTGACATCTTCTATTGTTAGCTTTTTGTTGTTTAAATAAGGCACATCATTCATTTTCAAAATCCCTCAATGTCTAGCAACCCAAATATGTCAAAAAGAGGCCTTTATAACTAGTGTTTATCAATTTCATGTGGTAACTGGCAAGTGTTAATTGATTTACAGGATTTAGGGATTTTTTAGAGCATGTACAGTAATTGTAATGATGAAGTGTATTTTTGATAGTATATTTATGTTTAGTTATCACATTGCCTATGTAAATGTAATATATAATACCCCCCCCCACACACACACACATACAAACCTGTTGTTATTTATGTTCTAGACAAGTAATACAAATTGTATCTTAAACATTCTATCTCTGACAGTTACATTTGTCACAGCTATATTAATTCTCATTAGTGCGAAGGCAAAAGCCTTCACATGCTTGTAAAGGTAAAGTAGGTTTATTCAGAACCTGAGCTTCAGTCTTCAACAAAGTAACAACTGCAACATATTTGTACTATTTTCTTTGGCAATCAAGTTTGTGTATGATAAGATAATTTCAGTTGTAACTAACAATTAAGTATTAATCCTTATTTTAATCTCTAAATTTACTTTCTTTTCATCATCTCTCATGACAGGTCCAAACGACAAGTGCAAGCAAAGTCGGCCATGTCCAGATCGGGGGACAGGACCTCCACCTTTGACCCGAGTCATAGCGACAATCTGTTGCACGGCCTTAACCTTTTGTGGAGGAAGCAGCTCTTCTGTGATGTAACTCTCACAGCCCAGGGGCAACAGTTTCATTGTCATAAAGCTGTGTTGGCCTCCTGCTCCCAGTATTTTAGATCCCTGTTTTCCAGTCACTTGGGACAGGACGGACTGTCAGCTGTCCCCAAGGACCAACAGCAACAACAGTCAGATGAGCCTGGTACCCCATCATCCTCACCAGAGGACAAGCTCATGGTCAGCCCCAGAGCCATTAACAACCTGGTCCTGCAAGGCTGCTCCTCAATAGGACTTCGTCTTGTGCTGGAGTACCTATATACAGCTAATGTCACTTTGTCTCTGGACACAGTAGAGGAAGTACTATCAGTGAGTAAGATCTTACACATCCCTCAAGTCACAAAGCTCTGTGTACAGTTCTTGAATGACCAGATCTCGGTGCAGAATTACAAGCAAGTGTGCAAGATAGCTGCTCTTCATGGCCTGGAGGAGACAAAGAAGCTAGCTAATAAATATCTAGTGGAGGATGTGCTTTTACTAAATTTTGAGGAGATGCGCACAATGCTTGACTCCCTTCCACCACCTGTGGAGTCAGAGCTTGCCCTCTTCCAGATGTCTGTGCTCTGGCTGGAGCATGATAGGGAAACCCGTATGCAGTATGCCCCAGACTTGATGAAGAGGCTTCGATTTGCCCTCATACCAGCACCAGAACTGGTGGAGAGGGTTCAGTCTGTGGACTTCATGAGGACTGACCCAGTCTGTCAGAAACTTCTGCTGGATGCTATGAACTATCACCTTATGCCTTTTAGGCAGCACTGCAGACAGACCCTAGCCAGCAGGTGAGGCCGTTAATGCCATACAAATATTAATGACATGTAGCTCTTTATTAATATTGTGCTGCTCATATTCTACTTAAAACGTTATCATTTTAATCACCAAACATTTCATATAAAACATTATCATCTTATTTTGTGACATAAATGCAATAATGCCTCCCAGACCAGGAAACAGCTAGCATATTTCCTGCCATTTGTATGTGGAGCATCTGTTTGGTACAAATTAATTTTGCTCTAAATCCACTGGTATTGCAGCGCTTTTATTTGTTTTGTAGCATCAACCATATATGAATCATTAAAGGGTAACAATAGTACTCTAAAAGTAAAGGAGCGGTATGAACAAGGCAGAGACCTGAGTAAACCCCATGTAATAAGAGGCACAGAACAGGAACTTCATAGGTTAGCGATATTCAGTCACAATTGTATGGAAGCCGGTTTTGTACTTATTGATGTTTTTAGTTTGATTAGACCCGAGCAACATTTTGGAGAGCAAGAAGAACCTAGACACACACAGATATGTATTGCCTAAGAAATGATTTTTGTCTTTCATCTTTGTTGTAGGCATAGTGAAGAATTACTTTATTTAGATCTTGCTGCTTTCACTTAAATACAACATATCGAGTTTGAAAGTTTGCTTTATGTACTTATCAATTTTACATACATTTAATGGCCACATTTTTTAGGCTATTGGACTTTAGCATCTTTTAGGTTTCTGACAAATATGCTTGCAGTATATCTTGCAAAATACCTCTTAAATTTCTCTGTCAATAAAGGGGTTAATGACTATTCACATGATCATTATACTATTCCTATTATTGTTCTAAGGTTATTTTTACTTTTGCCAGAAAAATATGTCAAATGCATATAGGGTTATTCTGTGTGAAATTTCAAGCAACATCTGCTTTCTCTTTTCATTTGAAATATCCTACTTACCCAGGGGACATACAGAATGTATCTTCATTTAAAAATATTTTCAAAATTGCCCTTAACATTCATCGTTGAAGGCAGATTACACTATACTAATAGTTAGTATTGATGTTGCTGTCATGTTTGAACCAAATACCACAGTCATTAATTAAATATTAAGAAAGTGAATAAACAAATATATAAGTATAATTGTATTGTAAAATGTTTGTTTCATTTAATTTTCACACTAAAAAATATCGAAACCTTTGACAAGTATGAAGATTAATTTTATGGTAAACCTACACTTTTTTGTTAATTGTGCAATTGGCTGTTTGATAAATGCATTTAGATGTAGTTGAAAAATGGAAACACCAATGCATCTCATTTGTACCATTCCTAAAAGGGGTATGCACTGCATTTACATTCCTTGTGAATATATTTTTGCGGTAAGCATAGGGCATCAACATTTTTAGTGTAATACAAGAAATACAAAGCACAGAAGCCAAAGCCAAAATGAATGGCATAGCACATTCATTTGTATATTAATAACAGTATAAAAACTACTGTTATTATTTCGGATCACAGTGAATTAAAAGATAACAGTGTATTTAAGTATGCCATGCTCATAACAGGACCTTTTTTGCACATTTTCCTTGATAAATAGGTTGAGAGAATATGTTCTCATAAAGTACTTAGTGAAAACTTATAATGACATATCAGAAATGTATAGTTTATGTAATGTAAATGTATAAAAGAAACCTTAAGGTGGTAATGACTGACAATTTAATAACAGGCATATAATTTCCACATTTTCTTGAAGCATCTCATTATAAATGAGAAATGTATAAATGTAACTTGTGCCGATAGATAAGAAATTTATCAAATAAACTTTTTTTGTAGTGCACCAAAGTATAAAAAATATACATATAACCTCAAAGTTAACAACACTAAATGAAAACTTAAAATATTTAGAGGTTATTTTTCTTATCTCCTTTTAATTTATGACATTTAGTGAAATTATTAAACAGTATTATATAAATGACTTTCCTCATGCCAGACTTATGTAACTGGTCCTATAATCGAAATAAAACTGTCTGTGTTGTCAATTAAATTGTCTGTTCTCAATGAAATCTTTGTCTCAATAAATAGAAAATGATGAAACATAACATCTATATTGTATAAATATGACACAATTCATTTTTTTTAATGTTGCACCCAACTATTCAAACACATCTTATTAAGTTAAGAAAAATTGCATCTACAGTTTATATGTGCATATGATTTTATGGGGTTTGACTGCTTAAATCAGTATTAGTTTAATAAGAAATTCCGAATATATACTTTACAGCTTTCATATAGATATACAGAGCTTCTAAGGTCAATAGAGCGTTGTTGTGCAAAGCAGAATACGTTTTTGTACATTTTAAAAAGGATCACACAAAGTCAATTTGTACTTTGTTTTTACTTTCAAAGACATTATATGCAAAGCATTTGTATGAGAACTTGCGTATTCAAAAAATAATTTGTAAAGCATGTTTAGGATTTCTATTCGATTTGTTATTAGTTCAATTTAAAAGATTATGGGCTCGACCAAATATCTTTAGGAAACACTTTTCCAATGATTATATAAAAAAAAAAAAAAAAACATTAAAGGGATATGGAACCCACATTTTTTCTTTTATGATTCAGACAGAGCATGCGATTTTGTGCAACTTTCTAATTTACAACTATTAACAATTTTTTTTTATTCTCTTGGTATCTTTATTTGAAAAAACAGGAATGTAAGCTTAGGAGCCGGACCAATTTTGGTTTAGCACTCTGGGTAGGGCTTGCTGATTTGTGGCTACATTTAGCCACCAACCAACAAGCGCTACCTAGGTGCTGAACCAAAAATGGTCCAGCTCCTAAGCTTACATTCCTGCTTTTGAAATAATGATACCAAGAGAACAAGGAAAAATGATAATAGGAGTAAATTGGAAAGTTGCTTAAAATTGCATGCGTTATCTGAATCATAAAAGAAAAAAATTGGGTTTCATATCCCTTTAAAGACTGAGTTTATTTTTTAGATAAATTATTTGATAAGTTTCTTATAAGGATTGTAATTTGATTCCTTTATTTTAAAATGTATTATCAAAACCTGTGTGTTTTAACCAAGATAAATACATACTTAACTGTGTATTGTGCACAGACTTGCATCTCCTGCAGGCTTTTATATCATTTTAAGCTGCTTCTGATAAATCTTTTCTTATTTAAATATATTTTTATATGTACTGTTGTATATATAGTAGAACATATTTTTTGCCTGCAATGTCCATATAATTGGAAAGATAGTGGGGATGTATTTCACTTTGTTTATGTCTATAAATTTGTGTGTAATACCTTTTTTTGTAGACTAGTAGTGCCAAAACTTTTTACATGGATGGCTGGTCACTAATGCTGGATTTCTGCACAGCTCACATTACATTATGCTCAAACTTATAATGACGCTAACGAATAAAATAGTTTATAATCATATTTTTAGTTAAAAAATACATAGAAAAATATTTACTAATAGTGGTTTTAATTTAAAGGGACATAGAGTATAGAATTTTAAACAACTTTCTAATTTACTTCTATTGTCTAAGTTGCTTCATTCTCTTGGTATCCTTTATTAAAGAAACAGCAATGCACTACTGGGAGCTAGCTGAACAACGGATGAGCCAATAACACGAGGCATACATGTGCAGCCATCAATCAGCAGCTCATGAGCCTACCTAGGTGTTCTTTTTCAACAAATGATACCAAGAAATCAAAACAAATTAGGAAATAGAAGTAAATGGGAAAGTAGTTTAAAATGGCATGCTTTACCTGAATCATGAAAGAAAAAATGTGGGTTTGATGTCCCTTTACCCGTTTACACTACTCAAATTTACAAAATGTTTGTAGAAATACACATGCTTTTTATTTTATTATAGGTACTGACGGGTGCCACACAAAAAAAAACCTTGGTGGTCCGGCTGTGGCCAGTAGTTTGGACGTCCCTGTTATATATAGACTTATGTATTTGTTTTAGTATTCTCAAACAGACTTCAATTGTTATATGCAGAAATGTCTCAAAGCAACTCAAAGACATGTACTATGATTTAGTTTCAATTGCTTTTAATCCATTCCGTCGAGAGTATTTCTGGTTGTACAACAGTATTGCAACATTTACTGAACCTTATAAGCTTGATTTTCTGACAAGCATCTTTTGCATGTATGTAATGCTTGTCATCAGATGGTGAACAAAGGAGAGGGCACTGCCACTTAGGAATACAATCAGTAGAATACTTGTTGTGATATCTGCTTACATTATTCTAGTATTTAATTCTCCTAATTCTCTCCCAGGTTACCCAAAGCAGCTTGGGATTTCTACAGTGTTATTTATTTATTTTTATTTTGCTCACCAAGACTATCCTTATAAATAAGGGCCTGATGATCAAAAGTTTGCAAACAAAAATATGAAAAACTACGTTTAGCTTCGCAGGGAAAGTCTTTGCACAAGCAGTTCTGGTGAACTGTTTGTGCAATGCCACCCCCCGCAGAATGCCGCTAGCAGGGGGTGTCAATCAACCTGATCGTATGTGATTGGTCTGGATGCTGTACACTGCCTAAGAGGTGGCATACGAGTTAAGTAGCAGTGGTCTTAAGATTGCTGCTTCTTAACTCTTGTTTCCGACGAGTATGAAGGCTTGTGTGGAAACAGATGTATCTGGCTCCATTCGGGCCATGATAAATCGTCTCCTCTGTCTTTGACTGGGCACAAGAGTAGGTAGGGTCACACAATGACCCCTCCTCCAAAAAAAATAATTCTTCCTTAGCCCCTGCTCTTGATCAAACTGTGCATATTTTTCAAAACTGAGCAGTCATTTTACCCTTTGGCTGCCAGTAACATACAAATACATAATTGTACTTCTTTGGCTGACTTTTATACACATAAACAGAAGTGATTTGACAGAAAAAAAACTGTAAGATCTGTGGGGAGGAAAAGTTTAGATAGTTACTCTGGGATTTGAGAGACAACTTTATACACACCCATGAAACGCCCATAGAATTCCCATTTTACGAGAAAAAAAAAACAACAATTATGCTTTGTATTTTGTATTTATAAGTACAAATTTCTGTGTGATTTTTGCACATCCAGAGAACTTAAATTATGATTTACGCTGTACATATTTAATATGATTTATTCCTGTGTAATTTATATAGAAATATAAAATATGATTTTTGGAGAACAATTTTGTTACGATTTTTGAAGTATCTTAACAATACATTTTTTTCCGGAGTATTTTTGTGTGAATGGTTCAATTATTTGTTTTGTATGTTTTTTAAAATACGATTTTCATTGTGCACTTTTTTAATGCACACAACTCCTTCCCATATGAAAATGCAGTATATGCCCCTTAGCGACACACCCTTTTTTTCAGGGTTAAAAGTGGCTTTAAATTATTCCACCAGAGAAATAGAATTAGTGGCGAGCATTCTTAAATAATCTCGCCAGCCCAGTGAACTTTAGATCATCGGACCCTAAATGAGTAAATAAATCAAATTTCTTTACTAACAACTGATACCTTATTTCTAAATGTACTCAGATACCCAGTTTACTTACTGACTGTACACAGTGTTGTACATTGTAGAAGCAACGTCACCTGATTATGCTACTACAGTATTATTATCCTATTGTCACTAAAATTACCACCTTGGAAGGGATATCTGCCATGCAGTAGTGACCTCTTCAGAAAAAAACCTCTGAAAAAACAACCCCGTCTTATAATCAAGGTTGTCTTACTTTCAAACTCTATTAAACCTCAGATCAGAGGCACTGAGAAAGGTCACATGAGCTGCGCGGGGTCACAAGAGCTGCATGGGGATCATGTGAGCGGCACAGCGCTCACTTGACCCAATTCTCACAGAAGTACCGTATATGTACTGGTACTTCAGAAAGACTGATCACAGGAGCACAAACTGATAGGTAGGGCTAAGGTGCATACTGAATACCATACTACAGCATTCTACAAAGCATGTACTGTGTAGCTCATTTGACTCGTGTGACCCCCACGCTAAAGTTTGACCGTTTGTTTCCTAGCCCATACGGGGCAACTGGGCTAGGGAGCAAATGGGCAAACTTAAAGTGGCTTAATGTGACCCACACTTAAAGTGAATGTAAATTTTGATGATAAAGTGCCCAGTTTTTAAAAATTCAATTAAAAACAGGGGCACTATAATTCATCAAAATTTACATTTCACTCGTGTTATGAAAATACTTACCATTTAATCTTGACAGCCGCTGCATCACTTCCTCCACCTGTCGCAAAGCCTCTTCCTGGGTCTAAAATGAGGAATCCAGCTTCCTCCAATCACGGCGTTGAATCAGACACTGATTCCCCCAGGGGAGCCGTGATTGGAGGATGACCGATCCGTCATTTCTGACGTAGGATGAGGCTTGCGACGAAGGGGGGAAGCAGGAGCAGCTGTCAAGATTAAAAGGTAGGTATTTTCACAACACGAGTGAAAGATAAATTTTGATGAATTAAAGTGCCCCTGTTTTAAATCAAATTTTTAAAAACGGACACTTTATCAT